>NC_048300.1:169539001-169686420 GCF_013100865.1 Trachemys scripta elegans
TAACAAGAGTGGGCCCCTCTCTGATGAGGAAGTAATGATGTTGCAGGTTTGGGGTGGGACTGATATCCTGCAGTGGAACATGGAGCAATCAGGGAGGATCACCCTCTACCCCATTGCCATGTCGCAGCATTCCTAAAAAACCCCAGCAGGAGACATGGCAGATGATGCCCTAGAGCTTATGTGGGATCCAATCGCTTGCTTGGGAAGCATCTAACAGGGTTAAGGATAAGATTTGGAAAGGGGTATTTGTGGATTTATTTACCTTGCTGTTCAGGGAGGAGGAAGGGGGGGAAAGGACAAAAGAAGGAGGGCAAACCCACAGACCTAAGGTGTCTGAAACTCTTGAGAGATGGCCTGCAGCCTTTTGCATTTATGAGAGTATAATTTGTATAAAGGTGTTATGGCGTTTGTTATTAGACAACCCCAGGAAGGTAGCGTATTTATGGAATGGATTTTTGGCTGGTTTCAGGTGTCATTCCTGGGCAGAGAACTTGAAGTCTGTTAAAGGCTTTGAGCATGTAGTAAGGGCAAAGATTGCCTCGGAGGTGGCAGCAGGGAGAGTGGCAGGCCTCTTTCCAAGGCTTCCAGTGCTGGAATTGTGCATATCTCCCCTGGGTGAGGTATCAAAGAAGGCAATCCATCATCTGTCCTACCCCCAGGGCTCATCAGTAAATGACTTTATTGACCCCCAGCTGTGTTCAGTGAGATACTCATCTTTTGATGCGGTGGTAGCTATTGTTGCATCCAGTTGCTTCTAGTGTATCTCAAGAATTTTAACTTGCTTTGGACTTTCAGTTTGAAGGCCCCTGTTATTTTGATAAAGCCATGCCCATGGGGTGCTGGATGTCATGTGCTGCTTTCAAAAGATTCATCTTCATGTTGAAGTGGGCAATTGTGAGTGAGACTGGTCTACATCTCAATAACTTCTTATATGCAAGAAGATTGGTGACAGGCAACGGTAAGTACATGTTTCATGTGTTTCAGAACCTAGCTGAGTGTCTCAGGGTCCCCTTTGCCACAGAAAAAACAGAATGCCTTGCCCAAAGTTTAACCTATCTGGGCATTGAACTAGGCACAGTCTGGGGTGTTTCTATGTTACCCACAGAGAAACTGGAATTGGGAAGGACACTGATATGGGCTCTCAAAGGGGCAAAGAAAATTTCACTGAGGGAGCTACAAGTGGTGCTGGGGCAGCTAAACTTTGCATGGCGGGTGGTGGCTACAGGTCAGGCATTTTGTGCCCATGTGGTGTGTGGCTCCTCTGACGTGCAAAAACCCCACCACCTTGTTAGAATGACGAGAGAACTGAAAGAAGACTCAGAAGTGTGGGAAAGATTCCTGGAAGAGTTTAATTGGGTTTGTATATGGCATTTGGACCGGTTGCTCAAGACTGAGCTCCAGGTGCAATCTGATTCCTCAGGAGGCATAGGTTTTGGGGTTTACTTTTAAGGAGAGTGATGTGCGCAGAGGTGCCCAGAAAGCTGGGTGGCTCAGGTTATTACAAGGGATATGCCCTATCTGAAGTGTTTGGTGGCAGTCTCTATTTGGGGAGAAAACTTTGAGAAACAAAGTCTGTTTCTGGTGTGACAGCCAATTTGTGGTACATATTGTGAACTGACACTTGGCTAAGACTGCTGAGGTAATGAGGCTGGTGAGGGCCTATGTTTTACACTGCCTGCAATTTAACATCCTTTTTCATATAGTGCATGTACCAGGAGTGGATAATGGTATTGCCAATGCTCTAGCTTGATTTCAGGATGACAAATTCTGGGAACTCGCCTTGCTGACCCTCAAAGATCCATGGGCAATGCCCCAACAACTCTGGAACCTTGGCTTCTGACAGCTGTGGGACTAGTCAAGCACTTGGTAGCTCTGTGGACTCTAAGAGCCTATAAGGCCAGTGCTCAGAGTTGGTGGAATTTAGGGCACAGGAAGGGTTTCATTGGGGGGTGGGCCATACCCACACCAGGTGGTGCAATGTGTAGCGTCTTTGACCCACCACTGGTTGACACACTCCACTATCTCTAGCTGACTAGTGGACCTGTCCTACTGGACTAGGTTGGTGGGTTTCTAAAACTCATATGGACATTTCATAGTACAAAACCCTTAGAAGGTGGTCATGGAAAGGCAAGTGCTAGAGGGACTACAGGCTACTCATAACACAGGAAACCCTGTCAGGGTTATTAAAGCCTCTATAGTGGGTCTGCAGCTGTGTGAGGGAGGCCATTTTATTTAGGGGGGTGTATGTGGTACTGAAGGAATGTGCAGACAAGCACTTGTGCCCTGTAAAGGTGATACAAGCCTTATTAAAAGTCCGGGGCTGCAGCCGGACCCACTGTTCACACACAAAAACCTTGAGCTACTGTGGTCTTCACCTGGGAAAATTTGGTTCTCATTCTTGTAGGATCAGGACAGCAATGTCAGTGGCTACAGAGAGTTTGGCCCATGGCAGGTGCAGGCACGAGGGTGCTGGAAATCAAGGTGTTACAGGACTTAGGTCTGCACCAAGGAAAAGATTGCAGGGAGCAATAAAACGTAATTAACCCAATGTGCTTGTTTGTTTCAGAGGGTACCCAGAGCGTACATAATGTTTGGATTTGTGGGCACTCTACAGTGCACTGGGCCCACAAGAGGGAGGCCAGGATGGCAACCAGGTCTCAGCTGGGCTTCAGGGCTGAAGCTATTTGCAGCCAATGATTCAGCAGAAGAGGCATGCAGTGTGATCTGCTCATGCCACTTGTGCACTCACTGACGAACAACGAGGACTCACCTCACATCCTGGCTATTCACCTTGGGGAGAAAGATCTCAAGGGCTGTACAAGGGTCAGCATAAGGGACAGAATCCAGGGAGTGTTAGCCAGATTAGGCAACCATGGCCAGAGGTGAGGTCAGTATGGTCAGAAATGCTTGCTGCAAGAGAGGTTTGTCAGGGAGCCGCAAACACAGCCCACGTGGA
The DNA here is from genome assembly GCF_013100865.1 of Trachemys scripta elegans. Classification (NCBI taxonomy): domain Eukaryota; kingdom Metazoa; phylum Chordata; order Testudines; family Emydidae; genus Trachemys; species Trachemys scripta. The sequence goes on from NC_048300.1 coordinate 169,541,958, forward strand.
CAAGGCTGGAAAGAAAGTGAATAGGGAGGTCACCAAGATGTTCCTGGAAAAAGGGGGTTCAGTGATATAGCATAAGGATACTCCTATAAATTGGCCTGAAGTTTTCATAGAGGGTAGCATACCTTTGTCAGATGGAGGTGCTAACATATGGCAACGGAATGTGAGGGAATGGATTGGAAGGAATTGTGACATGAGGCAGTGTGGATGAGGGGGAGGGGAGGTAACCAAGCTAGTCACTGGCAGCCCTTGTGGCTGGTTTCCATGTGGTTAAAGGTATAAAATGAACAGTTCCCACAGGTAAAAGACCCTGGGATTTTGGTGATGGGCCTTGGACTCATGAGATAGGAGACCTTGTGGCCTTGGCAGGCTGCGGTCCCCACCCTTCCATACTCTTTATCTCCCTTGCAAGTGGAAAGGATGCTAGGACTCAGAGTGAGCTGAGTCCTGGGCATAGGCTGAGGAAAGCCCGCCATGGGCTGTGGATTAGATAGTACGGAGCCCTGCAACCACCACACTGGAACCAATTAAATGCCTGGTATAGGAGAGTATGGGTGATGGGCAGGTAGCGCCTCTCCCTTGTGCTAAAGTTTAATAAAAGTTGCAGCCTGCTGCTTAATTCCATGCATGTATCCTCATTTCACCGCTGTGTCCCTATTAATAGATATTAAGGTCTACCTGCTCATAGGTCAGGTTTTCTAAATCTTTTAGCATTTTTGTCGCTCTCCTCTTGACTCTCCAATTTGTTCACATCTATCTTAAAGTGTGGCATCCAGAATTGGACACAATACTCCAGCTGAGGCCTCACAAGTGCTGAATAGATCGGGACAATTACCCCCTGTATCTTATTATGACATTCTTGTTCGTACAACCCAGAATGCTTCATTTTATGAACACTTTTTGCCTTTCTTTCTATGAGATGAACATAGGTCTGCACCTTTGACAAATAATTGCCTGGGATAATATTCGGTGAGTCTTGGCACTTGAATATATACCTTTGTTATTAGGGACTGCTGATTTTTCTGCTTAGATCTACTCATATGTTCCTTGTCAGTGTCACTCATCATTTGCATTTAACTTAAGGTGGCTTTATCTGTCCTGGAAATATTCATGATTTAGTCAGGTCTGAGATGACTTTTTGTAGGGAGCGGCTGACTTTCCCACAAACAACCCAGTTCTATATTGAAGGCTACTCCAAACCTCCAGAAATCAGAGTGCAGAATTTAACAAAGAATCCTTGAATGATTATTCAGAAAAAACACAAGCTTCCTCACAGGTAATAAGTCCAAAATATTTGAGCAATGGAAAAGACGGGGGGCATGTATGGAAGTGGAAACAAGGACTTCAGATACCTACAATTCTGATAGGAATAGCTGCAAAATTTAATATTATACCCTTCATCTGCCATTCACAGTGAAACTTAATAGGCTCATAACCAGATTGGAAATAATTAATATAACAAAACTAAATCAATCCTTCTGGTTGCTTTCCAATAAACAGGAACAATATTTCGCGAAACTTGAGACTTATATTGCACACTCATTAGTGCACTATGCTTGGCCAGTTCTTTCTGCCACACTGAGCCCTTCATTTTATTGTTTTCTGTGTATTTATTGTCCTGTATTGCAGTAGTGCCCCTAATCAGGATCAGGGCCCGATTGTATTAGGTGCTGTAAACACATGCAGTATAAAGATGTCCCTTACCCCCAAAGAACTTAAAATTCTCCACATCTCTGTATTTTTTTCCCATGTTGACCCCTATATCAGGAGCAAACTTTCTTATTCAGTATACCTACCCACTTTGATCTCCTCCTTCCTGGCCTTCCAGGCACTCCCTTCTTTCACTCCCTTCCAATATCTTCTACCACTAATTATCTTCTCCTCTCTTGCTTAAAAAGTAAAAAAACAAACAAACCCGGAAAGGGTCCAGCAACTACAAGACGTGCTCAGATACTATGGTGATGGTGGCCATATAAATACCTAGATAAAATTGACTACAACAAAGCATATTCAAGTGTTTTGGGAACATCTTTTTCTCTCTTCACCTGTTCTGTATAGCACAGACCTTGACTTCATATGTTTATGTGTGCAACACTACATACTATGGTAGTGGTGGAAAAAGACAACAATGTCCCATGCCCTAAAAGGACTAAAGATTTAATGGCAGCTAGCTGGAAACAAAATCAATATTATCATTTTCATGGATGAAAAGCTAAGTTTACCCAGAAGGAAAATGTAAAGGGATTGTAATAAGCCAAATTCGCTATACTCATTAGCTCTAATTAGTACTGACTTACACCCCTATAGAATCCCATTCAGGACAATGGGTTTGTCATTACTGAATTTCATACATTATCTAGAGATGCACTAGCAATTTTTAGTGCTCTGCTGCTGTTTCTTTTATTCCACTCACAAGGATTTTTTTTTTCAGATACAGCCGTACCTGAGTATTTCATGCTCCTTTGATCTCCCCCAGGTTTCAGACTGGTGCTGGATTCCTGAAGGAATGTTTGATTAAAACTAGATCTCCTCTAGAATTCTGAATCAAGGTCCGATGGAAACAATCTATTTTTACTGTTTGAGGGCTTGTCAACATGATGCATTATTCCGCACTAGAGAGGTATAAATTCTAGTGCGCACTAGCATGTTGTGTACTGACTGGCCTGGATGGCCCTGCTGGTGCACACTAAGAGTTCCCCATGTATTCATGTAGAACCGCTTGGAAGGCGACTACATTAACTGTGCTAGGGAATGTTTAGGGCACACCAGCAGGGTCCACACACGCCAGTTCGTGCACAACATTCTAGTGTGCACTAGAATTTACACCTCTCTAGTGTGGACTAGTGCAAAGTGAAGCCAAGTCCTGAATCTCATTTTCCTTAGAGAAAATTGTGTGTCTGTTCCCAGCACCTTAGTCTCCTTCATGTGTCTGTTATGACAACTGTCATGGACATTTTGATGGACTGGACTGTATGTTGAAGACAATGTATTACTGTATGTTGAGAGCTGAATTTCATTTGCTCTCTGAAAGAGAATTCAAGCTTTTTCCCAAGACCATAAAATACAAAGGCTAAGCTGTGTCAATTTTGAATGCTTAAGTCTGGAAATGATACAGCTAATATGGGTGTGCAGTTGTATTTGTATCAGCCAACAATTTAAACAGGTGGGAGCTTAACTGAGAGTCTCAGAACAATTTGAGATGGGCGATAGTCATCTATTTAAATGTAAAATCAAATTACGCTCATAACTGAGTGTATTCAATTTTATTTGAATGCTAAAAAAGTTCGTTTTTTATTTCAGAAATAAAGGATGGTGACCATATTGTCCACTTTATTTCCATGAAATTAGCAGAAAATGACTTTAAATTCAAGAAGCATTCTTATATTTGCAGAGGTCAATTCACAAGGCTCTTTGCAGAATTGCAACTTGCCGATCATAAGCATGCAGTTTCCTACGAAATTCTTTGAAAGCAGACACTTGAGTGTTTTTGATTAAATATGGAAAAGCTACATTTAAAGCTTGGAAGTGAAATTTAAAAGGATTTTATAAGACACTTTCATACCAAAAATGTTTATTTCAGTGATTAAATATTTTGGGGTTTAAAGTTAATTCTATAGCCAGAAAAAAATAAAGACTAATCCAGGGAACATGAAAGAGATTACCTGCAAGGAAGCTGATAAAAGAACCCAAGGGGGGGGGGAAAAAAACAAGTGGGAAATGTAACAGCATCCTGTTCTCTCTGTTGTGGAAACATACAACAAACGCTGCATTAGGAAATAATATGTTACCTATTGTGGTGGGGCCAGGCTACCCCGCCTTAACCCAGAAGGAGTTAAGCCCCAGGGGACTAGCAGCGGAAGTCCCGTCTCCCTGGGCGGACTGGGCATGCTCCAAGTGCTATAGGAGTATAAAGGGAGGGGGACCAGCTCATTCTGGGCTGGAGACCGTAGGAGAAGGACCTGCTGGGGAAGCTCCTGTGGCGGACCAGCCACAGCCGGTGGCTGCACTGGGAAGAGATGCCGTCCATGGCCCACCGGCGCCCCGGTGGTTGGAGAAGACCTAGGGGACGACCGAATCCGCCGAGTACCAAGGACCCGATGACTCCTGGAAGACCCCAATGGAGAGCCTGGTAGGAAGGGACCCCGGGAGGGTGACAGAGTGGTACCTTCCCCCCCGCCGCCGGGGGGAAACTCAGCGTGTTTTGGTCAGATCCCCCCGCTGAATTGGGGGAAAAGCACTACGCTACTGTTAGGGCCCTGGGTCAGGGCCCCCCTACTGGGGCAGTTGCACCCCAATGACCTGGACTCTGGCCGCTAGGCCCTGCTACCTGCCACCCGAGGGTTGCTTCCTGGACTCTGGCCACTAGGCCCTACAGCCCTGTAACTGAGGGCTATGTTACAGACTCCTGCCATCAGGCAGCATCTCCTTGAGGAAAAGGGGACATCATAGACTCCGGCCGCTAGGCCATACTGCCCTGGACTGAAGGGCTATTTGACGGACGGTGGTGGATAGTCCACGCCGCTCGCAACCTTAGGGGCATGGACCGTCACACCTATACTGCAGCTATAGTGCATATACATAGCAAATCTTTTCCAAGTTTATGATGATAGCTTGGGCCAGCTGGAAGAAGCTGATTGAGGGCCACAGCTGCCCTGAATTATAATTCATCTCTGAAAGGAGGGCTAAGAGATTTAAGCAGAGGAAGCCTACCTGATGGTGACACAGGCCCCAGAAGGAGGGCTGTTGGACTGCTAAACTTAGGAGAGGAACCCTGTCTGAATTATCAACCAGGCCCCAAAGGCAGGGTTGGATTTGATGGACTAAAGAAGAGTTTTTTACTCTGTAAAGGAGTTGACTAATAAGCCCTCAGCACTCAGGTTCAGGAGTAAATTACCGCTGGGCAGTTTGCCTGCAGGGCCATGCTGTGCCACAAGGGAGCAGCACCCTGTTACACTGACTAAAAGACACTGAGCCTTTCAATTATTATAAATAAAATAAGAGGATTTGTGACTTTAAAATTCCAGGGCATTTTGGAAACCCTAATGGGTGAATAAAAGTTTGGCATGCAGCTACTGGCCTGACCATGGAAATTTCTGTGAAGGACTGTGGCTCACAATGGCACAATCCCTCCCTGAGCACCATTGTCTTCAGGAGCGCTGTGCTGTTTCTTTGGACAGTGCCGCCTGCTGATAACCCCACTGTGAGCCTGGATGGAAGAGGGAAGGCCATGGCCTTGTCTCCCACAGGCCTTCCTGATCCCTTTGGAAAGTAGAAGCGGTCCCTGAGCATTGGAATCACAGGCATGACAGGTACTTGGGTGGGCTGTGCGAGGGTATGTGTGTGGAATTCTTTCCACACATCCCCCACACTCTGTCCAAGCACAGTCCTCTTACAAGCTGGCCCCCAATACCAGCCCATACACTGGGGCTGCTATCTGCAAACTTGCCCCATTCTTCTCCTTCAAAACCCTCGTTAGAAACTTTCCTTTGCTGGGATGCTGACAGAAAACTTGACAACAGTTAGGTAGCTGGTGTGCTGAGACCACTGTCTATCTTTCTGACCAATATTATCTCATTGTTTCCTTGTGCTCCCCTGTCTGTTTCTATCTGTAGTTTCTTGTCTTATACTTAGATTGGAAGCTCCTGGCTGCAGGGACTGTCTTTTTGTTCTGTTTGTACAGCACCTAGCATAATTGAGTCCTGGTCCATGACTAGGGCTCCTAGGTGCTACAACTATACAAATAATAATAATGCATCCTGCCACCCTTACCGATATGAGTATTCCTTATTCACACAAGTGTCCTTTTGACATCAACAGGTTTTGTAATGTGAGCAAGGATTACTCACATGAGGAAGGGTGGCAGGATCTGTCCATAGCACTTGTTAATCTATATGCATTTAATAGTGCTAAACAAAATAAAAATAAAACCCAACAAATAACGCCTCCCCCTCCTCCGTATTCCCCATTCATTGATGGGTGAATTACTAAACTGGAAGTCGAAGTCCAAGCCTTTGAACAATGGTTCAGAGAACAATGCTAAAAGCAACAGAGTCCCGTGGCACCTTATAGACTAACAGATGTATTGGAGCATAAGCTTTCCTGGGTGAATGCCCACTTCGTCAAACATTTAGTTCTCTAAGTGCTTTTTAGAGCTATTTTATTCCATTGTAACAATAATTATAATGGATTACTTCTGTCCCAGTTCAGACCAGAGCCTTCACTGGTGAATAGCCCAGCAGTCTCTGGGATGGATACAAAACCTAATGGGTGAATAAAAAAAGAAGTGCTGAACTTGAATCAACTCCACGTTTGGTAAAGTTCAGAAATGATTTCTGCATTGGCTTGGCATATAATTACCTATGTGATCAGTGACTTTATGATCCATGAGGATCAGAACTTCTGTTACTGAAGTAATGCAGTAAAATATATATTTATCTAGCTACATGAGATGCTATGCTCAAAAACTTTCATCCAGTAAACTATCGTTTGTACTAGGAACTGTTTCAAACCACTAGAAACAAGATTCATTTTTATCCAAAGGGCCCTTGATCTCAGACAAGGCCCTTAAGTGCTACAATAATAGAAATAATGACACTAGACTTTCTTTTTAAACATTGCTTGGAATATTACAAAGATGTAGTATTATGATTTTTTTACTAGGTTTCAGTACAGGCAACAATCTCATTCCTTTTTGGTAATGGTACCTGCACTGACTAGACTCTGTATGCTGTACATATTCTTCAAAAGTATCAGAAGTTCCACTGATAAGTAAAACTTTGCTTCGGGCCTAGACATACCTGGTGACATAATCCATCCCGTTTAAACAAGGTCACTATAGCACATGCTGCAGTCAAGCTACAAGTACTGTGTTCCATCTCTTTTGAACTTTAAGAATATTTCACCTTCTGTTCCCTTATATCCAGCAGGGACATCCAGCTGGGTCGAATTTATACAGAATAAACAGGAATTTTAGGAAGGTGGCAATTGCCATACTGGATCAGACCAGAGTTCCAGTATCCGGTCTCCAACAATGGCCAGTATCAGATACTTCACAGAAAGGTGTTAGAATCTTCAAAACAGGCTGCTCATCAGGTAAGGTTTTTTTAATGACCCCTGTTAGTGGTTGGTTTATGGTTGAAGCATAATGGCTGATATATTAGAAATGACAAAACATAGCAGAGATAAGTGTGGATATTCTCATTATTCATGTGTCAATTTTTTTTTAAAATCCTGCTAAGCTCTTGGACTCATCAGAGTAGTCCACAGGTGGATAATGAGTTGTGAGAAAAGATCCTTGTACTAATTTTAAGTTTTGCATTTTCACTGATTTCCCTTTATTGTTGTATCATGAGAAAAATGGTATCCTGACTTGCCTTCTCTAGACTATTCATTATTGAATAATTATCTGCCTTGTCCCTCCTGATTCATCTCCCCTCATAACTACATTTCTAGAACCTGATTCTCCACTGCTTTGCACCATGGGCCATCATTTTCTCCTGCGCAAAGTGAGTAAAGAATTCTGATCTGGTAGCATTTAACATTCAATTTGAACATAAAGATGTTTGTATAAAAGACTCTCTTCATAGGGAAGTCTCCGGTCCTGTAATATTTTTGTTACTTCTCTGGTCCCTTTCTATTTTTCTGCTAGATTTCTTTTGAGATGAAATGAGATGACCTGAACTGAACATAGTATTCAAGGTGAAGGAATACTATCTAATAGAATATTTAATTCCATTACCTGCATGTTCAGCATTGTAAAGGTCCCATTCTATGAAATTTTTCACGTGAATAGCTTAATATAAGACAGGGAGAACATCTGAGGAAAATTATAGAAGAGTACTAAGGGTTATAAAATATATATCCCAGTATTTCATTCTTCTTCTTATGTGGCATCTCTTATTACTGGAAGTTTGCAACCACAGTATCCCATTCTGCATGATCCACTGCTAATCTCTTTGTGGATTAATAGTCCTTTTGATCCACCCAGGATATCACATCATCTATGTGAGATATTTGTTTTTTGCCTCATATTCTTCTGCCATCAATTTTCCCTTTCAGAGCTGGTGAACATGCATCGCCCGCTGAACTCCTAAAACATGCCCTGCAAATCAAATCTTTCTTTTCAGAGGATCTCTAACTAGTGTTCCTGAGTTCCAATCATCTCCAGTACTTTTTCATTGGTTACATGGCCTATCCATAATCTTTTTGGAATTCTTCTATAACACCATCATTTGAAGGGCTGTAGTTTCTTTATTGATTTTTTTTGAATGTTCATGTCCCACAGCCAAATTTTAACACAGACCAAATGTAATGTTTTAAGAGCTGGAATTTAGTCTTCAAATTTATTCCCTTCTCATCAGAAGTTTAGTCTTCCAGAATGTCTCTTCCTCTCTTGCTAGTCTGGTGCTGAGTTCAGTGTCTGATCTTCGATCTTCTGTAATAAGAAGTTGCTACGTAGCAGCAATTTCTCACTTGCTGTATGACTTAATGTTTTCTTCAGTTCATGGGAATCTTGCATGTTTTCCAAGGATACTTGCATACCACAATTTTTTGTCTTGTCCTCTTTTAACTGTAGATCATATTCTTTCATATATTCATATTCTTAGGTTGGGAACTCAAATATTACCAATCTGATTTTCAATTTTTAAAATTCAGAATTCCTCAGAAGCTAAAACTAGCATGTGATCAGATCTGATAAATCTCTTTGAGAACTTTTAAGGCCTTTTCCCCCCATGCTGATGCTTGTATGATAGAATTTGCATTATGGCTGTTTCAATGAGATGACAAAAGTCTCATTCCTTAGTTTTCTGAAATTTCCCTCATTCCAGCTGTTAGTTTGACTGAATTACAGGCTCTGTTATAGACCCTACACTGACAAACGCAATTAATGGTATAATCTGAGAATACTGTTTTCATGCATATACTCTAGAGCCTGTCTGAACAGGAAAGTGGAAATTGCTGAAGGAAGATTGTAACGGGGGAGAAACTAGTTTTCCACAAGAAAAGATACAAATAAAAATGCTACTTAATGCTAACTCGTGCCCTGTTAAATATTGGGAAGTGTTGACCTTTGATCCATGACCTGATCTTGGAACTTTTCATATAAAGGCATTTTATATTATTCATATGTTAGAATAAGCTAAGTTGCTTCAGGAGCTGCTATGCAAATAAAGGAAAATATTATTTAAACCATTTTTGGAAATAGGCTTTGCCATGAGCGGAAGGTCTAGTAAGGCCTGACAGCATAAAATGGCATAAATTAGCATGACCTCGGTAATAAGGGCTGCTTGCAATATTATGCCTTGTAATAAACAAGTAAACCTCAAAAGAACAAAGACAAGCTTAAAATAATGGATTTTTAGGGTTATTTTGGCATAAGTAACTACGAGGTTAACTGCATTAACGTGTTGGAAATATTGGGAAATGTATTGATGCAAATAACTTGCTATCAACAATTGGAATCCAAGTTATAGTTCCCTGGAATAGAAGGATGGGAGGTAATATAAATATGGCCACTGGACATGTGTGACTGTATGGGGAAAAAGGGGCATAAAGTAATGTGTATTTTTAACCTCTAGTAGACATATTGGGGTGATGGGATGGCAGAATCCTGGATCATCCCTTACCACTTATGGTGTTCTCCACTTAATGATTTCTTCAGTTTTTGTTTCTAACAGTCTTCACAATGTTGCATGTTAATATTTAGAGTGGTCATATTCTGCATATCTATTTTCTGTGTGCTGATGCTTATGTTTGGACTTATTTGGGTGCTAAGTTTCTATATATGTCCCATCAATCTCATTCTTCATAATAAATACAGGTAGCAACCTAACTGAAGAACCTGTTACTAGTGACTTGTGCAATTTGCATCTGACTAGATCAAAAGGCTATAGAAGTGTTGTACATAGCAGGTACTTTACTTATGACTCATTAAAAAAACCTCAAACCAACAACAAACATGGCCCCCTCCCCCAAATACTACAGAATACTCTACCATTTCTTCTCCCAATCATTTTAGAGACAACTTTCAGTATTTACACACACTGTGCCTATCACAACTATTATTTTACTACTAGCAGCTGAAAGCCCATGCTGTCCACCAGTTGTGGTGGGTTGGCATAGTAATTCACCTTCTGTACAGTCTCCATCCTATGATCAATGAAACTGTTGCATATAACTTAGCTGTAGGGTAAGGGCGGTGATTGATTGAGTTACGTCTGATATCAAAATGGTCTAGGACTCTTGGCCTGACATAGATACATGCCTTCCTGTTGCACAAGTTAAAATGGCCAAGAACTTAAAAATCAGATGGTAACAGACTGAATCCCAGAGTTGAGTGAGCCTAGTAATATTCTGAACAAAAACTGCTTTCAGCTATACTTGTAGCTGTTTCCATCACTTCACACAGACTCAACAGGCATCCTAGACTTCAGAGTCACATCAAAAGTGACAATCTTTGAATCCTTATATAGAAGACAAGTGGGGTAACCAACTTTCATTTCCAGTATTCCTACTGCTTTGGTTCAAAAACTAGCAGAATCACCTTGCTTGGTTGGAGGCTTTATTATGTCCTCAGGTGGAGAGTTTGCTTTCTTAGCAAGATCCAAAGGCTCAGTGGGTTTGTCAGCGGACAAAGGAGAGGTTACCAGCTCTCTACCTTGTCCTTCACTTCTGACGTCCAGAAAGAGCAACAACGCCAAAAGGAAAGATAGACTGATCATCAGTCGGAGAGTCAATACAGTGAGAAGCATGGGCAGGTAGTCAATTCTCAGCACTTCACAGCAGTGCTGATAATTAACAGGACTCTATAAGGGTCTTTCAGCATGGGGTGAGGGCGTTTTCTCACTGATGGACCTCCGTGTCTTTTGGTTTCAGCGACTGGCAGGGCTGCTGTATATAAAAAGACCTAACACATTTCATTAGTGCTTGACTATTGTGTAATTTATTAAATGACAGTCTGTCTGAGCCAGGGCCAGCAAGGCACTGCCGGTAGTCGCATCAGGTGTCCTGGTAGAAATTTTATGAGGGCTGAGTCCAGTCTTTTGATTGGGAGTGGCTTTCAAAGGGCCTTTGGCCATACTGGATCTGTGAAGCCGCACATAACTTTTTTTTTTTTTATATACTCAGTCCAGATATGCCAGATTGTGATACAAAATCCTTAAGCAAAAGTTTTACAATAATTTTGGCATTTGCCGTTTTACAAGGAAAATACATTAGTAAAACTAACACATACTTAACTCTGTAGTTACTGAAGGAAATTAACTTTTTACTTTTTCTTTCTTTTAACTTCCTTAAACTGCGGTTGCCTGCTTGTTTGGGCCTAATCCTTTTTTCTTGCTGCATTATTTCTTTTTACAGGCACAGGCATTGTTTTACTATCAATTTAGCAAGGAGGGTGGGCTTTTTGGCTAATCCCCCTTTTATTTATTTATACTTCAGCTAAATTAAGGAGGTGATTAATTCCTTCCTTGGTTTATTTTGAGAGAGGGTGCTACGGCACTTTGGGAAGGGGTTTTGCTGGGTCTGGGTAAATTTCAGCTGGCTGGGCAGACCCAATGTGCGCAACCAGGTTGGCATGATCAGCCCACAATAAGGGGGGGGGTGTCTTAGCCAGCAGTTCCTGTTGCAACAAGGAAGGGCTGGGGTCAGTCTCCCCCTCCAGAGTGTCTTTGGCAAAACTGCCAGGACCTTATTGTAAGTGGGATCAGGCCCATCCAGATATACCCCATTTGGGGTACAACAGATTGTACAATTCTGTGGGAGACCAAGGTGCATGGACAGACTCCAAGATCTCCTGACCCAAAGCGCCAATGTCCGGGAAATGGCGCAAGGGGAACATTTCCTCAGTACGGGGAGACACTGTTTGAGGGGTACATGTAAGGGCTTTCGATACTTAAGGTGCTTAATCTTTCTTGCCCTTGGGCCTGTGGGGGCTGGACAGCAGCTCCCTGCCCAGTTCCGTCTGGGGGGGAATTGCAGGCTAGGGTTATTTTTAGTATTCTTATTCCAAATTTGTATAAACTTGCAAGTTGAGGTACCATAATTTGAATACAGGCACGCGGCAGGAGTGCCCTTTTCCGGCATGGGGCCCTGCTTGGAATTAGAGGATCCCATTGTAACGCCGGATGGACCACCTCCTTTACTTAGCTAGGTCCCTCTATGATGAGTTGGGTACAACCCACCTCCTTTCTTTAATTGCTATATTACCACCAAGAACCACATTAGACAGGTTACACATAACACGTAACTAGCGCTATTAGCCCAGGCCTTCCTCTTGGCAAGGCCTTTTTCAAGCCCAGGTCTCCTCATTTAGGCGAGACTAAATTTCCCAGGCCCCCTTATCAGGTGAGGCCAACAACATTCCCACCAATGGGGAGGGCTTATAAGGGAGGTCCTCAAACACACCCCTTCTGGCAAAGAGCACCGGCCCGCCTTCAAGAGAACGGGACAGGATACTCTATTGCCTCCAGTATGGCGGGCGATTTCCAGGGACACACCTTGTCTCCGAGCAAGGGGAGGGAGCCCACCACTCCAAGCAGAAAATCAAGGGGGGAACTTGGTTGCAGGCCAATCAAACAGAAAATTAGGAAAGGCATGGTCCCTGCACACCCCTCCCTTAGCAGAGAGCACCGTCCTGCCTTCGAGAGAACGGGGTAGGTTATTCCGCTGCCTAGGAGTTTGCGGGCAGTATCCCAGGGCCTCCTCGCCCTCCGGGCACAGGGCATCAACCCGAGGCACCAAGAGGGAAACCAGGGTAGGGCCACCGCATGACCCACACTTACATGACACACTTAGTCTGGGCACCAACCCGGATGCAGGCACCAACCCGCACGCGTCACTCTGGGCACCAACCCAGGGTCTACAGTCACCATTCTTCGCCCGTCGGGGGGACCAGTGCCCGAAGTCGAATACACGTAGCAGACAAACAAAACCCATTCAATACAAAACACACTACCATCAGTTACTCTACCTATTACAATACCAACAGACATTCACTCTTATAAGACAGACAAGTGACAAGACGAACACTTATTGACACAAGACAAACAGGCGTCGGGCAAATGAGTCTAACAACAAAGGTTCAGATCACAGCGTGTCCTCACCTAAACCCAGAGCCTATGGGCAGCTTCCCACCAAAGCCCAAATAGAGACAACCGTCTCTTACCTGGCGCCTGGGGTTGGTGTGGAAGTGGTCTGCGGTCCTCCAGTCCGGGGGGACGTTGAGTGATCCCGGACGAGCACCCAGATTGTCGTGGAAAAAGTCACCCACGCATCATTTTGATCAGAGATTCAAGCCTGAGGCCCGTTTATTGCAATACATACCAACGCGTTGGGGGTAGCAGTTAGAAACCACTCCCCCGCTTCGGAGTACGCTTTGCCTTTTTAAAGCCAAAAACCGCAAACATATTACACATAGCAGAGTCTTCTTGGTGGTTTCCGATACTGTCATTTCTTTACATCATTTGGGGTTTCTGTTATTTAAGTGTTCCAAGCAGGGTACAATTACATAATGGGGTATTTAATGCAATTGGATTGGGGGGGGCATGGGTACACAAATAAAGAGGGCATGATTAGTCAGTTTAGCTAATTACTGCATTGCTTATTGCTCCACACAAGCGGTTATTATATTTCCCAAGCCATAAACACACACTTTATTATTGCTGCTGCTGGGGCTTTCCATTCTTTTCCTTCCCGGCCTCCCCTCCTCTGGTCATAACCTTTGATTGTTACTGGCAGAGAACATGACACTTAGTTTGGTTCAGGCCTGTGTCCTGCAGGGCGGGCCTATGTCGATTTAAAGCCTAAACTAATAGGGCTGGCTAGATTTTTCCCCACAAACCTTAAAACTAGAGATGGAACCAAGTCCAAAATCTGACTCTGGATCCCAGCTTTCACAGAGGTCAGGGATGGGTCGCTGGAGTCGGCTGGATCTGGGGTTCTGCTTCAGCTCAATCTGTATGTGAAGTTCCATTAAAGGAGTTGAGTTTAGTTTTCTCTATTTTGGGGTTGGTTTTTTTTGACTGACTATGCAAATGTTTAAAGTACATACGTATTTTCAGTTTCACTGTATCCTTTCAGGGTAAGTGTGTATATTTTATAGCCAGGGAAACATGAGTGGTTGACTGATCTGGCCACTGGATGTCACTATTTCTCCATGGACACACCACTTAAAGATCCTTCACCTGGACATAAAAAAATAGCTCTTGAAGCAAGTCCATATATGTCTGTCTCAAACAAGCCCGTTCATCATTCAACTATGGGGAAAAAACTAAACATGCTAATTTACTAAATTCAGAATATAGTTGCTTTGTTTTTCATTCAGAACTGAAGAGAAGGTTTAGATCTTTAGCTGGACAATACCACCCCACTTGAAATTTGAAACGGAACATGATTTGTTTTTGCTTTGAACAGTAAAGCAGCTCAGAAATTAAAGCATTTATTTACAGTTTATTTTGCCATAGTATGCATTCAAATTTGGTAACCTCAATACAATTATTTGCTTATTTTAAACTTTATGCTAGGAGGAGAGAGGAGATGTTTGTAATAGACCTGAAAGTGCAGCAGATCTTGGTAAAAATATAATAGAAGATTGCCGCATCAAATTTCAGTCAGTCAGTCAAAGATAAACTTATATTGCTTATAACAGCCCATTGCAGCGATGGGCATAAACTCACCTAAGAAATTAACTTTGACAACACATAGATGTTAACTCTTCTCCTGGCTGGTAATAAAGTTTCTGTGGCGAATGGGGAAAAATATTACAACTAGTAAGTTCAGCCCATGAGAGAGATACTCCTCTCATGATTTCCCAGAAGATATGGATGATTGCTGCCCAAAGTTTGATTAATGCAGCAAATGTACATCACATGGCAAAACAGACAGTTCTTCATGCAGCATTCTGCATTCCATGGTGTATATTTTAGATGGGAGTCAGAAGATTGTGACAGGCCTGTGGCCACCTTGGACTTCATGTTCATCACCGGGTTGCACACCATGGCTGCTTGGAATGTCACTGCAACAGTGAAGATAGTTTTCAGATCTCCAGCTCCACACAGCTGAGATTTTGCATTATAACCAGTAGAAGACTGTGGCACACGTATACCAGTCAGTAAACTACAGCATATTGAATTCAAAACAAAGGGTTAAGGGTCAACATATTTATCTGTGAAAATGGAGGGGGGGGGAGAAAGCTGAATCTAGGGGACCCTCTGTACAACTTAGTTTCACAGAGAGAATTTGCGCACATTCTTGTTACGATGTTAGTAGCAACCACATGTTGTAGGTGCACCTTCAATTAAAATGTCACATTGTGTTTATTGATCATCCTAGGGTTTGCATTGATATAAAGTAAGAAAAATATCATGGGAGTAAACTCTACTCAGTATTGATCAATAATGGGCACTGGAAATGAGTCAACATGGACTGAAATTGAGGCACAGTGCCCAAATTAATATAGATATGAGATTACATTTCAAATATGGGTAGAGGGAATTACCTTTAATAAATAGACACAAGAAAACAAAATATTCATAGTTAATTTTATTTAATTAGTTACCAACTTTGTAGGTTTCAAATAAATTAAACTTTCCTCAAAATGTTGTTGCAGGGACCGTTAGTGGGCAATTCTTAAACATGTTTTTATAAAGGTAGGGACATTCATAGGGGAAAACAAAGAAAAAAAAACCAAGACCCACAAGCAAAAAACAACTTTAAGAGTGGAGTTAAGTTGTAAATATGTATCAGTCACTTAAAGAGAACCTTACAGGAACCTTGTAGCAAATATTGGAAGGCCAGGGAATTCTAAATCAAGATTAAACTGTTAAAAATGTTGGAAAGCAGTTCCACCTCATTTATGTCCCCTCTAGGGTTGAACCCAATGCTATCCAGCGAGATCTTACCCTCATACTACTTTCTTCTTTTCCAATCCATTTTAGAAGAGTGTGTGATTTTCTTTCTTAATATTAGTTCCTTGGTTTACTAGGAATAGTATTTAGACCTAATGGACAGTCATTACCAGGACCATTCTTTCCTTTTTAGAAACTTGGCACTACACTCACTTTTCTCCAATCATCTTCTCCCCAGCTAATGGTAACTTTTCATCATCATCAAATTCCTTTAATACCCTATCCACCCAGAGTCATCAGTTTGTATTTGTTCAAATTGCCCTTTCTCTGCTCATTTCCAGTAATTATTTTGTAGGTTCTTCCTTTTTGCCTTAATTGTGCCAACTTCTTTTCTTTATTTTTCTTGTTAAAGATAGCTCTTAAAGAGTTCAATGTCTAGAATTGCCATTAATTCACCTCCTTGTTTATTAATGAGCTTTCTCTAAGTATTCGTTCCCTGACATGTTAGTATGAGTCTTATTTGTTATAACTGTTGAAAATATCAATTCACAAATTATCATTTTTCTCCCAACATTGTAGTCACTGAACTTCCCGAAACTAAACTTCTACTGTTGTCATTATTAGGAATAGAATAGACCTGCTAGGTCACCTAGTTCCTGTCTCTGCTTTGCATCCTCAAGTCTTTTGTTTTGAATAACTCCAGACTGTGATGGAACTTCAATGACATCCTATAGGATATTAGTCCATTGTCTAATTGACTTCAATATTAATTGACTTATCTCCAGCCAATGTTTTCCTTTACCTTATTTCATGCCATTAATTCAAGGTCCTCCCTAAACCTTTATTAAGCTTGACTCCTTTCAATAGACAGTTGTAAGGGGGTCAAGCACCCACCTCCCATGAGCACCCCCTCTAGTTGGGTGTGTGTACATTCTTTCAGTTCTGGTGACCCCTTTCAGTGGTTCTCAAGCAGTTTTTTCCCCACTGATTCAGTCCTCCTGCCAAATCTCACCTACTGTATGTGAACCAGAACAGACCCCTTCTGGGATACACAGTCCACCAGGGCCTATCTCCATACCCCTTTGGTTGTGTCGCTCTAGCCCTCCCTGGACCCAGTCTTCATGTAGTCCCAGACCCGGTATGGGACTATGTCCCCAGGGCTTCTTCCTTGGAGATACTGTCTTCCTGCATCCCTGCCCGGGCTGAGTCCCCATAGCCAGCCAGGAGCTCCTTCATTGCTCTCTCAGTCTCTGCTAGCAAACTCTTTAGCTCAGTCTAGCAGCCAACAGCCTCTCGCTCCCCCTGTCTCTACCAGGGGACTATCTTTAGTCCTGCTACTTTTCCAACCAGACACACAAGCCTTTTTTCTCCAGCTCTAAGCAACAACTAGCTACTACACTATTCTGCAGCTCCTTTTATATAGCCCTCCTAGCCCCTGATTGGCCGTTCCAGAAGCCCCTCTGATTGGTTGCTTCCTCACAACCACTCTAGGCTGCATGGAGGACCTCTCCGCTGCTCTTTTCCTGGGATGGGTGTGGCAGAACCCTGGGGCCTTCAGAAGGGGGCCTTTGGGCCAAGTCCACTGCATCACACCAGTATGAAGAGGGACTTCCTTTTGACTTTTGGTATACCTCTGTGAATCTTTTCCCATACAGCTTTGGGTTTTTTTGACACTTGTCTGCTTTCTAACCAACAATCTAACTAACTCCTTTGTTTAAGATTTTTCTTGCCCATATGTATTATTCTTTTTTTCCCCTGATAACACTCACTTTATTAATTTGGATACTTCACAATTGTCTGTAGATTTGCTTATATTTTCTCTTCATGTTGTTTTTTGATTCAGCCTCTCCTACCTTAGCCTGGTATTGTCTGTAAATGTAATTCTTGTTCCTTTTACTTCCTCCTCAAGGACATTTATGAAGCTGATAAAGAAAGTAGGGCCCTTCCAGCTTCTCGCTAGATACTTCACCCCATCTAAATGCAATGCAGTACTATTTGGACCTATTCTATGTTACAGTCTGTTAACCCATCTGTCAACCATTCCTTGATCCATTTCAGTTTATTGTCTCCAATATATCTTGTATGGCACTATGACAGGGTAGCTTGCCCCTTGAGGACTGGAGGGCCTGGGGCTAGTCAACTCTAATTACTAAAGAGGCACACCTGGGTTGGATCAGGTAATTCCCCATAAAGGTCAGCAGGTGGCTACACTGAAGGGGTAGGCTGTGAAGTTGTATAAAGAAATGCCCCTGCAGGAAAGATCCTGATACAAGGGGGGTTGTAGGTACATAGCTAGAAGCCTGAGGTTCTAGCCTGGTTGGGCCTGTGAGCAGAGTGGGCTGACAGGAGAAGGAAGCTAGTGGGTTGAGCCCTGGCTAGAAAAGGCTGAGGCTGGTGGCTTTCGGTGGAGTGAACTAGGACAGGAAGAGCTTTTGTGTGGTAGAAGAACCAGGGCTGACTATGAACCTTTGTGTTATAGTTATAGGCTTTATTTTGGGGAGCTGAGGATTGTTTGAACCATTTCTATAACTAAACTAGTTCTGCGTGGGCATGCTGTTAGCTATGAGAGAGATGGTGGTGTTACTAAGGGGCATGCAAGAGGCTAAGAGGGTCAGGGTGCCTGCAAAGTGACCCCAGGCTATGAGGGGGTGCTCAGTTAATGACAACCCAACTACAGGCGCTGTGCTGAATGCTTTGCTACAGTCTAGAACTTAATAGGTTATATCTATTGCAGTCCTTTCAGTCACACATTTTATAATGTTAACAAAAGGCTTTGAGATGGTCTGGGATTGCTTTTTTAAAAGCAATTTATTTCTTATGTTGCTGTTAACCTAAAAGATCTGTGTGATGAGGTTTAAAGGCACTTCAGCATATAAGGGGTTAATGGGTTCCTAACTACCGTATCACATGCCTGCTCAGGCTGTGTTACAAAAAGAAAGGGGAAGCTGATACAAAGGAGGCTACCCTGGGTAAAGGTATGCTTTCTTCTCCCCGAGTTGGCTGACTCTGGAAAGGTTGTGGGTGGTTGGTATTCAATGGTCTGGATTGACTTGTTCTGGTTTTGAGTTTGGGATTTGGAAACAAAGCAAGTCCTGAATAAAGGGATGTCAAGAGAGTTGAGCCTTTACTCTCCTATCCCTAGCTGGTCAGTCTGCATGCTGGCTTACAACTGTCACCTTGCAATGAGCACTCCATGAACCTTCTGCCTGCATAGAGGCCAACTGATTCCAGTGAAGCTGTGTGGGGTTTGCCTGTATGGCCCTTGTTGCAGGACTTGGGCCTGTGTTCTTACTAACATTTTAATCTTTTTGTCATTTAATTGCAATTATAGATCCTTAATGTCTGGGGATGGTGGGATGGGGAGAAATCACTAATCAAATAATATAGCATTATTTAGTTACTCTTGTAGCCCAGCAGCAGGTGCTGGCTATGAGTCATGCTGATGACCCATATGTGGTTCTTATTTCCAAGGGCTCTGATGGATTCTTCATTGCTTGAAGTCTTCAACACAAGACTGGATGACTTTCTGACATCTATACTCTAACTCAGCCTCAGAGTACTGGCCTTGATGTGGGAATTGAGGTTCTATGGCCTGGGTTATGCAGGAGGACAGACTAGATCATAAACGTCCTTTAAAATCATGAATAATTCTTCTGTTCCAAAACTCAGCAGTACAGGGCCCCATTCAGAGGTGATGTAAATGGTAGTGCAAGTTACGCACTGATAAGTCTCTGAGGGTGTGCATAACAGACTGACTGCCCACTTAACCTGGGCTCTCCTGCTAGCTGCTTTTTCTGCTACATGTGGGTATGTAAATCATTCCAGCTTACAGTGCCTTTCATGCACTTCAACTGAGACACCTGGATGTTACATACATGGCCATTTGTGTCACCCCTGAACTAGAGTTTATTTTGTTATTGCTTCCTTTCTTCTGTCTCTGTTCAATTGCCTTCAAATTTTTAAACTGCTCAGGAGAACCCTAAACTCACACCAGAGCTTTTATAATGGTGGTGTATTATCAGCCCAAAGGCTCGGTGTTCCAGATGGCGTACCAGAGTGACAGACGCATACTCTTTGTAGTTCATAGTGAGATTTGTGCTTGTATTTCCACATGTGGCATTGAAAATTTGTCCTAGAGAGTTCACATATCTAATCTTTAGTCCAATGTTTGTGAATTAAACTTGAAGGCAAATTGCAAACTAAGTTATCAAAATATGTATTAAATCTATGTCCAGTCCTTACACTAGCAGTTCCCTCCCACCCCCCGGAAAATAGGGTTACAGTACACTCTTATGCCATGATACAGAAGTGGATTATTTAGTTGCACCTTAAATACTTCTTGGGAAAGATTAAATGGTTAATAAAGGAATCCATTTGTTTCCTTGTTTGTGAAAAATGTGAAGCTGTAAGCCTGGAATTCAACTTGTATTTAATCACTGTATCTGAAAGGTAAGACATGTTGTAAAAGTGGACATTAGGCCAAAAATGTTAGAAGCTGCTGTAGATCTTACTTCTAGACAAAACTTAGAGAGGTGCAGAAGTTGTCACACACCTGTTCCTACTGCATGGTTTCTGGGAAGCAAGCATCTTCTGTGCAATCAACTCCTCACTTCTCTTAACACAAAGTCACCAAGAAGGAAAGTGTGAAGACCAAAATGTTCAAAACAACTGCTGCTGCCTTAGTCTGTATGGTATTAGTTTTGTATAAGAGACTACACGATTATGCTAACCAACTAAGCCTTACATTGTATAAATTAGACAAGTAGGGCTAGTTTGTGATCTTCCCAGAATAAGGGGAAGGAGGAAACTGTGGTAGGTCGCATTGTGTGCCCCAACATGCTGGCTTAGCTAAGCCACTGGGCATGTTGGGGGTGATGGAGTCAAGGCTCTGCATGCTCCTTGCTGCCTCCTGCCCAAAATGTGGGAAATAGTTCTGCAGCGCCTGCTACCTCCGGCCTAGAAATGGGTGAATAACTGGCTTCAGTTCAGTGGCAGTTCCAAAATGCCGAGACCTCAGTTTGGGTTGAACTGAAACAAACTTCAGAATTTTTGGTGAATTAGAGAAGTTGGGGGAACTTCACTTCAGGTTCAACAAAACACTTTGTTCAACCTGAAATTAAACACTTTGTGTTCAGGCATTTCTCACCTCTAATAAAAGCAAAGGTTATGAAAGGTTAGCTGCATCGACAACAGCCCTGTGTTGTAGATGCTTAGCTGGCATGGGGGAGACCTAGGTTTGAATCCCCACTCTGAAACAGGGGTTCAAATCCCTGTTTCAATCTCCTAGGTGAATGCCCTACCACCTCAGAATAGCCAACAGCCTGGTGACGTTTTTCTCAATGTCTCCTGCTGAAGCTGTTCCACCTGGTATGTATAAATAAATAAAAATTGGGACAGAGAGTGACCCTCTATCTGAGAGGAAGAGCCCTCAGGTTCCAATCCCTGCTCCAGTGATGATTTAAATAAAGTGGAACAGCTTCCACAGGGACACCGAGAACCCCACCCCAGAAAGGAGGGTGAGTAAAAGCTGAGTAACAACTTCAGGGTTTAAAGGCCCAATCTGGCAGGTACTAAGTCCCTTTTGAGGGGTGTAGAGCACCCTCAGCTGTTTTTCCTGCCCTGCCCCACAAAGTTCAGGAGAAGCTTTGAGAGTACTTGGCATCTCTCAGAATATGATCCTGTAAATATTTAATTCAAAGCAGCTGATGCTAGCACAAAATCTCTCTTCCTGTTCTCTTAATAACATCTAGACTTCTGTTAAAGCAGGGATGATCCCCATAAGTTGAAAGCTGCTCCTCTAAAGATATCAGACAAAATTTGGCTGTTAAGGATATCTTGGAATCTCTTAAGAGAGAAAATGGAAGCTATGTAGAGTATATGAAACATGTCATGGCATGAATAAGATGTAAATGCAGTGCTTGGATGATTGTAACAGTCAGTGTTATAGCATATGACTGATCCAATTGTGAGAACAAGTTCCAAGTGTCCATATTCTATACTAATTTCAGTCTTGGCTGAGAGTGGAAAGGCCAGTGTTTCATTTTGTTTTTAAATCTTTTAACTAGATTTCTCCATAGCTCACTGATACCAGGCAAGGAATGTAACTTTGGAAGACTGTGGGAACACAGGGAGGGGATGACGCAAAATCCAACAACCCAAGATAAAGATAGTGTGAATTTATTTTTGTTTGTCTCAGAGCATTACTGGTTGATCTTGTACAACTGCAAGATGTTAGATCAAATTATTCCAGGGAATCTGATGTTCTCAGTCTTTCCTCAAGAAAAAAGCAGCTGGAACCAACATCCTGGTTTCAATTTATCCACTAACTACTCACTATTTTTATCTACATGGTTTACTCAAGCATGTGAAGAAAAGTAAAATATAGTCTAATATAAAGGGACAAAGACCGGACTCCACTGTAAAGTGGCTTGAAATGTATTTTTGAATGGGCATTCCATGTCCTAATTTTCTAACTGACATACTATTCTCTATTTTAGCCACTTTTCTGGTTCTGTGGGGTGGTAGTTGGCCATTTGGTGAAGTATGGGATATGACTCCCTCAGAGCCCATTGAGGTTCCTCCTTTGTGCACTGGGATTGTTGCTTTGGAGCAATGTGAGGAACTGCCACAAATGGTAAATACCCTGCCTTCATCGCACACTCATATTTTACTGGGCACGGGAGGAAGTCCAGGAGTGGGGATAATATGTTTGGTCCTCTGCATGGCAGCAAAGAGCACTATCCCAAGCCCATTGGGCTGATGCAATGTGGGTGTGGTTGAAGGTCCGATCTTCATTACATTAAACATTTTTAAAAGGCTTATGCTAAAATGGTTGTGCCGGGGTGCAGATAGCACATAGGTTTGTTTAAACACGGTAACAAAGACTACCTTTTTTTTTAGAAACTCAGTGTAAAAATAGTTTCCTCACATGGCAGTGTAACAGGCCAGAACCGTCACCACTGTAAATAGATGCAGCTCCAGGGCATCAGTGGAGCTATGCTTATTTACACCAGCTGAAGAGCTGGCCTGTTGTATAGCTGGGGCTTTGGAAGTAAAGGTATTTTTCAGTCGCAGGCGGAGAGGAATGCACACACTGTCTCTTTAAATGTAAACCTTGTGCTGCAGTAATCTGGACACAGATGAGACCTTTGCAATCACAGTAAGTACTTGTGGTTTCTGACCCTGAAGCTATAACCAGCTGCATCTGCTATTTGAGCGTGACACTACGGGAGCAATTATGCACTAGCCCTCCATGTAATGGTCAGTCTAATGGCCACTCACAAGGAACATTACAATTTTACCCTATGATACCATGTATTAAAATAGGCAGGAAACATTGGCTTTGATTGCTGTTATGTTTAATGATTTGTGAAATCATTAGCCACAAAAATTGTCCCTTTTATCCAGGCAGCAAGTTGAGATTATTCCTTTTTATCCATAGTTTGGCCTTTTACTTGTTCTATTAGAGACTTTTCAAGCAATGCATTTGGATCTAATACCCTAAAACTCTTAGATAAAATTGTTTTAACCAACGTTCAATGCAGAGCTGGGGAGGAGTTTTGAGCTTAAATGTTACGAAGTAACAAAACAAAGGGTTTTTTTAAGCAGGAATTGGGGTACTAGCTTCATAGACCTCTTGCTGATAGGTTCTGCTGCCAACAGTCATTTAGCTTTCAGATAATACAAGCTAGAGAGAAGGCTCATGTTGCTAGTGAAACGCTTCCTATTCCAAATGTAAATAGCGATTTGCAAAGCTCACATCTGGATCATGGTCCAAACTCTTCCTTCAAAATGTAAAAGCATTAAGATCCAAGGCCTCAACTGGGGTTAATCTCTCACTAAATGTGAACTGGAGTCCTTAATCAGACTGGAAACATAGGGGTCAGATGACAATGTTCTGACCTGGCCTAATGTCGTCATACAGAAAGGGTTGACTTTCCCCCTTTCTTTTCTAGTTAAGAATGCTTAGCAATTACATAAGACTCTCCATCCATAGATCTCAAAGCACTTTACAAGGGCATGTAAGCATCATTATCCCAGTTTTACTGATGGATAAACTGAGGCACAGATGTTAAGTGTCTTGCCCAAAGTTACACAGTAGATCAGCAGCAGAGTTGGGAATGAAACTTAAACCTTTTGATTCCCAGCCCCATGCCCTATCCACCCAACCATGGGCTTGTCTGCGTGATGAGATAATGTGCTCTATTGGGCTTTGATTTCTAAAGCGCACTAATGTGTTGTGCATAAATTGGTTGATGCACAAAGGTTCCCTAGTGTGTGACATAGCACAGTTTCAAACAGCACTACTTAAAGTTTACCAGTAGCATCTACAATAGGGTGGCCAGATAGCAAGTGTGAAAACCCCTCACCCCCATCCCAATAATAGGAGCCTATATAAGAAAAAGACCCCAAAATCAGGATTGTCCCTATAAAATTGGGACATCTGGTCACCCTAATCTACAAGGACCACTTAATTTGCAACACCTCTGTACCACTAGAATGGATATGCTGCTTGTGTGCATGTGTCCAAACTAGCTCAAAGTACACCAAACACTCCATCTTCCTGCACTTCAGCTTAACTCAGTGTTGAAGCACAGGACAGGGTCTCTCAGAAAGTATTACACAGAGTTAAACCTTAGGGCTATTGTATATAAAATCCTGACAAGTAGGTGTTAATAGTTCCCAGTCAGTTTAAGAGTAGCATATAATTTAATACACACAACATTGTAAACAGTAATTGGAATACTATGAATAACTTTTAAACAGGCAGTAAGTAGACTATTCTTTATACAGACATCCCCACTTTGTAGCTGTTATATTTAAATATAAGGCTCCAACATAATATTTATATTTTTGTACATTGGCGTCAGGGCTGGCTTTAGGACCTGCGGGGCCCGATTTGAATACCCGGCGGCGGTCTGGGTCTTTGGTGGCACTTCGGTGGCATAGGGTCCTTCAATTGGCTCCGGGTCTTCTGTGGCACTGAAGGACCCCTCCCCCGTGGCCGAAGTGCTGCCGAAGACCTAGAGCGGACTGCAGCCAAGTGAGTAAAAGAAATTAAAAAGGCGCCTAAGGCAAGGGGACCTCTTAGGCGCGGGGCCTGATTCCGGGGAATCGGCCTAAAGCCGGCCCTGATTGGTGTGCACAAACACATTCTCCTTTGATTTACTTTCAGAGATTTGTCAGTCTTTATAGTGACTGTAGTATGTAGTGTGTCACTTGGATTCTTCAGAGTTTGAGGAGAATAGCAACACTTCAATCCTTTCAAGTACTTCAGAAACCCAACAGTCTGGGGACGTCCACAGCTAGCAGTGGTCCAGCCATAGGTTAATAGTTGACTGGTCCCCAGTTGCTGGTGAAGCTGAAATCTGTAGCCTATATCCAAAGTGGTACAGATGTTGGGATCCGTAGACACATCTCTTGGTCCTGGTCAATCAGCGGTTGAATAGAGGGATGCCTTTAACTGTTATTTATAACCTTCCTCCCCCTCTACTTTTGTTGGGCTGAGCTTTGTTGGGCTGCAACGCTCCTTGCCCACGATGCAGCCTTTCTATGCAGTTTCAGAAACAGCTACTGAGTATGACTAGTAACTGCCAGACCCCTACTTCTGGATGTTTCTGTGCCCTTCTAGCTGAGTTGCCCTGCTCTGTGCACATGTGCAGAGACAGATTAAACCAAATACAATCCATCTCTCCTCCCCATGGCTTCTGTTTCTTTGGGCCAAAGTAAATGCTACAGAATAAATCATATGGGTTATTCTATGCTGAGTGCTAGAATTTCCATGTTTTAGTATATGCTAGAATATAACCGTAGTATGAGGGCTGTTTCTTATCCTTCCTTTATATAATAAGTATTGTACAGTTACGGATTTGAGATTATTTAACATTGAAAAAGGATAACATTTAAATCACACTCAGAGGAACCTCACAGTTGCAACCAAAATACCTTTCCCTTCCCATGTCTTGTGGTTACAGCTCATTGCATAAGGGGAAGAGCATCTTCAGAAATTCAGGATTTCATAATCTGAGAAAGCAACTAGATTTCTTGTCTATGGATACTACTACTTGCAGGGCACAGTTGCATATACAGCTTTGTGTTGCAGACCTACTTTATGACTCTGATTATGCTTTATTTTCTCTCTTTCGTATCATTTGAGAGGCAATAGGATCTAATGGATGGGGCACTGGATGTGGAGTCAGGAGACATGGGTTTAATTCTTATCTCTGTCATAAATCTTCTGTATAACCTTAAGCAAGTCATTTCTCCATATATCTATTTTCCTTCACACTGTTCATTCTGAGACGAGGACTGTTTCAGGACTGTATAGGGCCAAGCACAAAATGGCCCTGACATCCATGTTTTTGACTCTCCCAATGGAATAAATCTCTTGGGAGAGCACCCCTTCACTCTTTCTTTGATTAAGCCCACCTCTGCGGTTGTTACTGCTAACCAGTCTCATAAGAGTTGAGATCTGCAGAGGCAATCCTTTCTGGCCAGCAGTGGAGCTCTGAGTATATGGCCCTTACATTTCAACACTCACTTTCCCATTTCTTTGGAATCCTTCAATAGAGTTTCATGTCATTGAGTGGCTCGGGATGCTGACTTGTATGTAGTATTGCATGATCTGTTTGAATGTGTACATGGGTGTGCTCGTGTGCCTCATTGATTACCACTCTCAGTAGAGATGAGGAGCTTCCATGAAGTAGATCTGGAGGAAAAATATATTCCAAGAACTCCAGTTACAAGTGAGTAACTGCTGTTTAATCAGTATATGGTGTGGCAGGAACAAATTGCCTATAAGGAAGCACTGGGAAAAGCTGGCACCAAACTTAACAGTACTCAAAGGAATAACAATAGAATGAGGGTGGGCTTGAGCACCTTGGCAGGAGCCCAGGAGTAGGTTCCTGGCCTTTTGGAGTACATCTACACTGTAATAAAAGACCTGCAGCATGCACAGATCTGACTTCGTTTTTCAGGGGTTGGGCTACGGGGCTATAAAATTGCAGGTTTTTTTTTTTATTGCAGTGTAAACATACCCACAATCTCTTAATCACAAATTGGTGTGAAAAGTGGTCTTCCTGGAGCGAGTCATTACAAACATTCTCTACTGATGGCAAAACTAGAACGCGAGAGAGAGAGCAGGATGAAGGCCAGTCTTTGAGACAGCATTTAGTATAAATAAAACTTTCTGGTGACAATAGCACCTACTTCTTTCCTCTGCCATAGTTTTTTACCACATTTCTGCTCACAAGTCTTGGTGCAGATCCTCCACTAGTGTAAATTGGAATAGCTTCATTGATTTCTAAAAGCTGATTTAGATTTGAGGTCAGTGGAGCTATATGAATTTACACTAGATGAGAATCTGGCCTTTTAGTTTGAAAGTAGCCCTCTATGTATTTAACAGATCTGCAGTTTGTACTTTAGCAGACATGAAAAAGAGGTTGACAAGCCATCTAAAATTAGAGCTACACCCTTTGTGATACGAGACAGGATTGGCCACACTGAATACTTAACTGGTTGAAGAGGACTGTTCTACCTTATAGATGGAAAAGACCTGTTAAGTCATCTTATTCACACCACTGCCAATGCTGGGTTGTTTTATACAGTATGTTCTCTACTAGTTTGGTCAGTCCAGTCCCAGCTGACCCTGGAGATTGGGTTTTTATTCACTTCCCTTCATTCCATAGTCTGATAGGACTTTTCCTGATATCTGATCTAAATGCTCCTCTTTAATTTTATCCCCTTATTCCTTACTACACTTTCTAGGGCCTTCCTCAATAATTCCATTAGCTCTTTGGTGTTTGTCCTTCAAATGCTTTGATGCAATTATAGTCCCCCATAGAAATGAGTCCATAAATTCTACAGTGGTGTGGATCAGTAATATAAAAACTTCATTAAAAAGAACTGTCAGGGGTTTTAGCTTCTGGGAACAGCAGCCTAAGATATGGCAGCTAAGTTTATTTTTTCTTTCTTTTTTTGTATGATTGTACACTTTCCAGTCATTATTGGGATCATAAATGTAAAGCTAGTTATTAACACTACTAAGCTCATGTTCATGCTTTCTGTAAAGTTCCTTGTTCATTTGAACACACATTATCTGTAAGTGGCTTCTTTAAAGTAGCCATTGGGTGCAGTCCTCAGTCTAGGGATATTTATTTCAAAAGCAATATTACAGACTGTCTCTGCAGTATGTAACTTGACCTTGTTTGAACTTACTTATGAAAGCTTTAAAGTAAACAGATCCTTCTTGTCATTTTCTGTATAATTCACTTTAATTAATCTGTAGAGATGGAAAAACTTGTTTCCAATGAGGACAAACTGTTTTCCAGTGAGGAAAAACTCTTAGACATGCCTGTCTTTGCAGCAGTGTCCTGCTAGTAGTATAATCCACAATATAAGGAAAATTATCCAGAGTAAACCAAACTGTTTGCAATTGTCTAATAGATTGGGGCTAGTGGCACCTGGAGCCTGATTGTTCCAGAATCCTGACTAGTGCTTACCACTGCAATTGAAGTCAAAGGGAGTTGAGTACCCAGCACTCCTGGAAAAATCAGGATCAAGGCTTCCAGAAACTGAGGCACACAAAAGCAGTGTCCTCTTATGAAATTTTTGTCCTTAGTATTTAAAGAATTGATGAGACTGAACTAGGTCTCTTACTACAGTTCTTACTGAGTTCTTAAAATAAAACTAAGAATTAGCATAACCAATAAATCTTCACTTAAGAGAGGTAAGTAACCAGTTTTAATTAAAGTGGGTCATGGCGTATGATTGCTTACTAATCATTATTCTAATTCCTGAACTACTTTTAGTCTCCTCCTCTGAACATTATGCAGAGGTAGAATTGTCAAAAATAGCCCTGACCTAGCAAAACATTTAAGCACATGAATAGTCCCATTGACCCTACTTGCACATTTAAGTATGTGAGTAAAGTGCTATGCTGGATTGGGGCCTTTGGATATGTCCTAGGTTTTATTTTTGTTAATTAATGGAGATATCCCATCTCCTAGAACTGGAAAGGACCTTGAAAGGTCATCAAGTCCAGCCCCCTGCCTTCACTAGCAGGACCAAGTACTGATTTTGCCCCAGATCCCCAAGTGGCCCTCTCAAGGATTGAGCTCATAACCCTGGGTTTAGCAGGCCAATGCTCAAACCACTGAGCTATCCCTCCCCCCACTAAAGTAAATGAAAATCTTTCCACTGATGTTAGTGAGAACTAATCACACTCTAAATGAACAGAACTTATTGCATAATTGCAGGGACAGATCCATGTGTTTTCTGTGAAGCACCTCACACAATGGTGGGCACTATAAAAATAGTAATTAATAGCATTGACTAGGAGAAACATTTAAAACATAAAAAGAACACAAATAGTGACCAGTGCCAGTTCACTGGACTCAAAATACTGAAAGTTTATGGAATTATCACTTCTAACCATTTTTCTAGATTTAATAGGGATGTGATTAAACATACCTGTTACAGCGCCTTCTCGCACAGTTAGTCTGTTCCACTTCCCTTAATATATTTCAATGCATTGCCCCAAATATATATTCAGCACTACACAACAGGATACAAACATAACCAAATATTCACGTTACAGCTTATGACTTTCCTTAAGTGATTTCCCATTCTAAAAATGGGACAGGGACCATCTTTTTATTGCATGTCTAGATAGTACCTGGCATAACAGGGCCCTGATCCTGACTGAGGCCTTTAGGCATGACCGTAATACAGGGGTTCTCAAACTGGGGGTCAGGACCCCTCAGGGGGTCGTGAGGTTATTACATGGGGGGTCGCAAGCTGTCAGCCCCCATCCCAGACCCTGCTTTGCATCCAGCATTTATAATGGTGTTAAATATATTAAAAAGTGTTTTTAATTGATAAGGGGGGTCACACTCAGAGGCTTGCTATGTGAAAGGGGTCACCAGTACAAAAGTTTGAGAATCACTGCCATAATACAAAATAAAGTTCCCTGACCAACCTATATCTAACCATATTATGCAATAAATTCGGTTCATTTAGGATGTGATTAGCTCTCACTGACATCAATGGAAAGATTTTCATTTACTTTAGTGGAAGCTGGGACTTATCCAAAGGTCCCAATCCAGCAAAGCACTTTACTCACATACTTACGTGTTCAAATAGCATCACTGAAGTCAATGGGACTATTCACATGCTTAAAGCTTGAGTGGCCACTCATTTTAAGCATACACCTTTTCTCAGGGATTCAAACATGGTCCATGAAAAGGATGCTTTGGTGTCAAAATAATACAAAGGCTGAATAAAAGGAGACCCAAAGAAGCAAACTTGTGGAAGACTTGAGACCCAAAGAGAAAGGGTGGTCTAGGGAATAGGATGGTGGTGTAGGCCTTGGGACACAAGTGTTCAATTCCCTGCTCTGCTATAGACTTACTGTGTGAGCCCAGGCAATCACCTTGGCCCACATCTTCAAAGGTATTTAGTTTCTTAAATATCTTTGAGGATCTGGACTTTAGTCTCTCTGGCCCACATGCTCAGATATATCCAGCTGCCTAACTCCCACTGATTTCAATGGGAGTTAGGTACCTAAATACCTCTGGGGGTCTGTGCCTCCATTCCCCATATCCAAAGTGGAGATAATAGTACTTCATATGTGCATTGTGAGGATAGATACATTAAAGATTGTGCAGTGCTCAGATACTATGTTTATGGGAGGCCATATAAGTACTTTTAGATTACAGTGCTAAAGAATAACAATACTCATATTTTCACTTTCTAGAGCAGAGTTGTCTTCCTTTGTCTTTGGAAAAGCCTAGCACATTTTGGGCAACATTAAAAAACACTAAGGATAATTAGAGCTGAAATGAATATGAAAAGGTGATGCAGAGAGAATGGAGCCCATTTTGTACTTACCAAATTCAATATAATGAAACAAACGATGAAATTAAAATTGCTTCAGTACATTTCAGTGGGCTTTCATTCCATTTATAGCACAGAGTTTTTCTCCAACTATAAATAGGTTCCACTGCTATAAGCAGCACTTGAAACCTACCCATTGGATGTTCTATATTTCACTCTAAGGTAATTAGCATCTCTCCTGAGCCAGAGCCTTGGAAGGAGAAGCTGCTGGCTCCCAAATGATGGTGGAGAATAGTGGGGATAACAATGCTGAGCTCACAGGGGTGTTGACCATAAATTAATTCATTTATAAGAACGGCCATATTGAGTCAGACCAAAGGTCCACATAAGCCCAGCATCCTGTCTGCTGACAGTGGCCAATGCAGGTGCCCCAGAGGGAATGAACATAATAGGTGGTTATCAAGTGATCCATTCCCTGTCGCCCATTCCCAGCTTCTGGCAAACAGATGCAAAAGGCACTTCAAAGCATGGTTTTGCATTCCTACCTATCCTGGCTAATAGCTGTTGATGGACCTATCCTCCAGGAAATTGTCTAATTTATTTTTGAACCCTGTTACAGTCTTGGCCTTCACAAAATCCTAAGTACCTTCCCTCTTATCCCATGACAGCTTACTTTGCTTATGAGCGTTCGGTGAGGGACCTTGTTAAAGGCTTTCTGAAAATCTAAGTACATTGTATCCACTGGATCCCCCTTGTCTACATGTTTGTTGACCCCCTCTAAGAATTTTAGTAGGTTCATAAGGCATGATTTCCCTTTCCTAAAACTATGTTGACTCTTCCCTCAAAAAATTATGTGAGGTAATGAGTGCCATAGAAAAAGCTTTAATAGGGCACAGGATTAGGACTTTCAGTTTTGTTCATGTTTCCTGTGCAGTTTGTGGGGAATAGTTATACAAACCTTTAAAAAGCTGGGAACAAAAATTAAGCATCTCTGTGACAAATTGGTTTGTATAACACAGGCATAATGTATCTGAAGAACAAATTGACATTTACTGTTTAAATCACATTATCACACAAGTGGTAAAACAAACAAGAGTGTAAAATTATAATCCTGATTGTTCAGGTCTCCAGCCTTCTATGAAAACACAGGAAATATGCTGCTGCATTAATGGCTTTAGAATGCCAGCAGACACTCACAGGAGGGACAGAAGACTCTACTAAAGGTCAGTTTTATTGAAGAGGGAAAGTACAAACCTTTATTTATATATTAATAAAAAAGATTCCAAGTGTTTAATATGCCTCAGAGGTACCACACTTACTTCACTGCCTTATTCATAGATTCTAAGGGCAGAAAGGACCACTGTGATCATCTACTCTGATCTCCTGTATAACACAGGCCATAGGACTCTTCTGAATTAATTCCTATTTGAACTAGACCATAGCTTTTAGAAAAAAAAATCTGACCTTGAATTAAACGTTGTCAGTGATGGAGAATCACCATAACCCTTGGTAAGTTGTTTCAGTGGTTAATTGCCTCCCCTGTTAAAAATATACATCATATTGTTTTTATGTGGTGTATTGTAAATTGTTTCACTTGAAGTGATAGCTTGTAATATTAAGGAGTTTCCTGGTCCTGCTTGCTGGCTAGAGGGCTCTATAGAGAAGTATGTGATCTCGGTCCTATACAGTCGGTCTGCAGAGAGCCAGCCCACAGTAAAATGGTGTGAGTTGTGCCTCTCTCTTTAGGAGCAGCCTGCTTTCTCTCTGTTTTGCAGTTCTTGTGTTTTATCATTCTGAATTCTAAGAAATAAAGTAATGATGTTGCAACACTTCAGCAAGAATATTGTAATTTATCTAATTTCTCTATATGTAATGAACATAAGACTGTTGGGGCTATATAAGATAAAATGGCTACATATTGCAATATATAGTTTCTAGGTTATAAAAGAGGAAGATGTTGCAATATATACTCATACTTGAGCAGTATCTTTTTTTATGTAAGTACTATAGGAGATACTGATAAGAAAAGGGCTTTCTTTCCTATCACTGACTGGGGGAAAACCATTTACCATGGTTTCCGACAAGAACCTGGTGAGGTGTAGTAGCAGGACATAATAGAACCTCTGCTTTAGTTTCTCAAGCCTTTTTTTTTTTTTTTTTTTTTCACTCTGTGCCTCTCTACCTTCAGACATTGGTCTCATGCTTGTTCCCTTCTCCCCACAATGGAAGACAGAGGGACATCACAGTCACCTAATATTGGAGAGTGGGAGGCAGGGGGAAATTGTTCAGGAGGCAGGAAATGGATGGGTGCTGGGTGTATAGTGGAGGCAATGTTGTACTTAAAGTACTGCACAGGATCTTTTCAGGGGGAATAAGACAAAACGCCACATTTATTAGTAATACATGTATTCATTAACACTGTATTATATGCATATAATATATTACACTTACACTCACACACACACACACACACACACACACACACACACACACACACACACACACTCCGTCTTGTTGTTACCAATTAGTTGCTCCCCTTAACTTCACTGGCCAGGTGAGTTAGATGGGGGAGGGGCTGGATCCGGGCTTCCGCCTATCCGGATTGATGCTCCCATGTTGACAAGATGAGACCCGGGGTCCTCTGCAAGACACCTCACTTTTATAGCAGCTTTCCTCTTATGCAAATCTATACCAGATTTAAACTCTGTGTCTGTGTCCATTGGTCCTTTGTGCTGCTTTCTTTTGAGTGTTGTCCCAATGCTGCAAAGAGGGTGTTTCCAAAAGAAGGTGCTTGCTTCTAACCCCCGAGGCCGTCGGTATGTCTGCTTGTTTTTAATGAGCCCACTTGACACGTTTTATTGTCCTTGGGTCTGGCTCCCAGCCCCTCTCCAACAGTTGAGGCTGTCTGGAGGTGCTGCCTCCCATGCCTTGCTCATCCACACCTCATTCATTCAACACGGCAATTGATTAAGAGTGGTGGGGGAGAGCTCTTGTTCTACTGCTAGCAAAAAGAATTTTTTTTTCTATCTTATTCTATCCTTAGGGGCTATAATATTATACCAAGGGCAATGCAAAGTTTCTAAATGCGGCTTTGATACAAAGTCCCATGAAAACAGAGGTCACACGTGGGTAGACCCACCACAAGGTTATATGAAGAGGCACAATGTAAAGTCATATGAAAATTATTAGAGATTTATCTACAGCAAGGCATCCCTGGTTCACTCTCATCTCCTCCCCTATGTAGACTTGTGTCAGGAGTGGGTACCAGGTGCCCAGCTGTCCCTGCCTCTAGCCTGCTTCGGAGCCCAGAAAGACCACTTACAGCTGTTAGGGAGGGCCTGCCACCTCAGAGCTGCTACTTTCCGTCAGCATGAGGCTACAACTACAGTGACTCCTTCTCCTAAATCTGGCACCCTTGCAGTGTGCAAGGCTGCCCAGCTGTTTGCCTGACCTCAACTTGAGGGAAGCTACTTCCCTGAGCCTGGGCAAAATTTCAGTCAGCCTCCTAATAGCTCCCCCATGCAGGGCTTGTGGTGGCCTGCAGCATGCAGCTGGCGCAGAAGTGCCTTTGCTCTGTATTGTGGCTGCCCTGTGAAGACCTTGTTGTGACCACGCCCCTCTTCCCCCAGAGCATGCCCCACAGTTTGGGAACCTCCATTTTAAAGAAACATTATGAGCCTACCACACTTTTTTAACAGAACTATATAAATGTAATCTAGGAAACCAATAATAAACTATCTCTGAATTCTTGGCAAGCCTGGAAAATAGTTTCTGCCACTTGTTGTTCTGATTACTTTCTGAAAAAGGCTCTCAGATAAATTTGTTCTTGGACTAAAACACCCTCAATTAAGAGAAGCTGTTGGACATTGTTAGTAGAGCTAGGGTGACCTGGTGTCCAGTTTTCAACCATAACACTGGGTTGAAAAGGGACTCTGGCGGCTCCATTAAAAGTCCGGTCGGTGGTGCTGTGGAACAAAGCCAGGCTAGTCCTTACCTGTCCTGGCTCCGCACTGCACACTGGAAGTGGCCATCAGGTCTGGCTCCTAGGCACGGGGGGCCCAGGGCTCAGTGTGCTGCTCCCGCCCCGAACACCAGCTCCACACTCCCATTGGCCAATGGGAGCTACGTGGGTGGTACCTGCAGGCGAGAGCAGTGCATGGAGCCTCCTGGCCCCCCCACCTAGGAACCAGACCTGGCCGCTTCTGGGCCGCAGCACGGTCCATGTTGCCAGGACAGGCAGGAAGCCTGTCTTAGGTCCCCCACTCCACCGCTGATGGGGAGCCACCCGAGGTAAGCCTCCACCCCAACTCCTGCCCCAGCCCTGAGCCCCTGAAACCCAGAGCCCCCTCTTGCACCCCAAACCTCTCATCCCACCCCAGAACCTGCACCCCCAGATGGAGCCCTAACCCCCTCCCACACCCTGAACCCCTCATTTCTGGCCCCACTCTGGAGCCTGCACTCCCAATTAGAGCCCTCACCCCCCCACACCCCAATTCCCTACCCCAGCCCAATGAAAGTGAGGGAGGGTGGGGGAGATGGAGCCACCGAGGAAGGGGGAATGTAGTGAGCGGAGGGCAAGGCCTGAGGGAAGGGGTAGGGCTAGGGTGTTCAGTTTTGTGGGATTAGAAAGTTGGCAACCCTAAGTAGAGCTTGTGAAGGCCTTACACTCAACTAGACAGCATTTCTCTGTATGTAACATGGTAACTCTTGAATGTCACATGTAATCAACCCCAAAATTTCAGTGGATGTTCTAGGGATCAACACTCAGAACCCTATTGACTTTGGGGGAAAATTGGAAAACCAAAAGGAGAAAATGGAGGACAAATGGAGCGCCTGCCAGTGCTTTAGTACGGCCTGTAGCACCTCTGCAAGTGTCTATAATCAAATAACTTATTGGCACCCATTAATACCGTACTGCAGAAAAATACTCCTGCTTCCTCTGCTTATCTTCCCAATACCTTAATATGTTGACATTTCTCCCAGCCAGAAAAAGAATAATGGGGGAGGGGAGGGGGAATGCATACAGCCCCTGAAATGTAAGGGGATAATGCCCCAGCCTCGTATGGGAGGAAACGGGAATAGGGCATGCAGAACATCTACACAGCAGGGAGAACATACTGCATCAGCCCAATGGTCACTCTAGCCCAGTACCTTGTCTTCTGACAGGGCCAGTGACAGATGATTCTGTCAGTTGGAGGTTTAGGGATGCCCTGAGCATGGGATTATATCCCTGACCAAGGTGGCTAATAGCCATTGATGGGCCTATCTTTCACAAACTTATCTCATTCTTTTTTTCAACCCCATTATACTTTTAGCCTTCACAACATCCCCTAGCAACAGTTTCCACAGGTTGACTATGCGTTGTATGAAAAAGTACTTCCTTAGGTTTGTTTCAAACCTGCTGCCTATTAACTTCATTAGGTGACCCCCTGGTTCATATTAAGAAGGGGTAAATAACACTTCCCTATTCACATTCTTCATACCATTCATGATTATGATTTTATGGACTTCTATCATATACCCCACCTCCCCCCTAGTAGTCTCTTTTCTAAAGTAAATAGTCCCAGTCTACCTTGAGTAATTTGTATCCTCTGCAATCTTTGCCACCTCACTATTCACCCCCTTTTCCATATCATTTATGGATATATTGAACAGCAATGGTCCCAGTACAG
Organism: Trachemys scripta elegans; assembly: GCF_013100865.1. Lineage (NCBI taxonomy): Eukaryota > Metazoa > Chordata > Testudines > Emydidae > Trachemys > Trachemys scripta. Next base: position 169,578,307 of record NC_048300.1, read on the forward strand.
ATCTGTGAGGGACCCCCACTATTTACCTCTCTCCACTGTGAAAATTGAAAATTCCTACTCTTTGTTTCCTATATTTTAATTAGTTACTGATGTCTGAAAGGACTTTCCCTCTTATCCCAGGATAAGATACTTTGCTCACAAGCCTTTGGTGTCAAAGGCTTTCTGTAAGTCCAAGTACACTATATTAACAGGATCACCCTTATCCACATGCTTGTTGACATCCCCAAAGTATTCTAATAGACTTGGTGTGGCATGATTTCCTTTTACAAAAGCCAGGTTGACTCATCCCCAACAAATTGTGTTCCTCTTTGACTGATAATTCTGTTCTTTTCAGTAGTAAAGAGGTATGGGAATGTGCATCTCTAAAAGTGCAGCTAGTGACTAGTTTTCCAGCAAAACCTGTAGCTTCCCATGAGCCATACTGTAGGTATCCAACATTTTCCTGCTGCTAGCACTAGATCTTCCACTACCGTTTGCTGCATGTGGCTGCCCTATGCTTGCCCGCTGCTATCCCCTCCTTGTTGTAAATTCAGTTGCTCATATCGATGATGCTTTAAAAGAAAAACACTTAAAAAAAGAAAAGAAAATGAAAATTGTTTCAAGGAGCTGCCCTGCTCTGTAACAAATTGATACTAAAAGATACTATGCTGATGGATACCTACAGATAGATATTTTTTGCTATACCCAAGAGCAGCAACCATCCAGGAAGGGAGATGGAGAATTGGAATAACAGAAGTGTTACAGAATTGACACAGTGGTGGGAGGAAGCTTACCTTGTCTGTACCTGTATGATACTTGTCTTAAGCCAGGAGTGGCCAACCTGAGCCTGAGAAGGAGCCAGAATTTACCAATGTACATTGCCAAAGAGCCACAGTAATACGTCAGCAGCCCCTCGTCAGCACCCCCCTGCTCCCAGCATCTCCCATCCACCGGTGCCTCCCCATCCCTCCCCACACCTCCCAATCAGCTGTTTTGTGGCATGCAGGAGGCTCTGGGGAGGAGGAGTGAGGGCACTGCTGGCTGAGGGGAGGGGGCAGGAAGGAGTGGAGTGGGGGCAGGGCCTCTGGCAGAACTAGGGGTTGAGCAGTGAGGACCCCCCGACACATTGGAAAGTTGGCACCTGTAGCTCCAGCCCTGGAGTTGGTGCCTATACAAGGAGCCGCATATTAACTTCTGAAGACCCACATGTGGCTCCGGAGCCACAGGTTGGCCACCCCTGTCTTGAGCAATTCACTTTCATAAGCATCATATTAATTGGCAAATGTGAACTAAATTCCCAATCCTGCAATGTGCTGGATTTTTTTCTTTAGTCTTTATGGTTCCTTCAGTTTAGGGTTAGGGTGATACGGTGGGGTTCTATGTTGGGAAAATAGAAGCAGTAGGAAAATCCAGACCAAGGGGGATGGATACATGAGTAAAGACTCAAGTATTTTTATTATTCTAAAAACAAAGTCCTCTCAACTTTAACATTGCTTCCTAAACACTGAATTCTCACAGCAATGGTTTAGGTCCAATTTGAGATCCTGTATGGGACATATGCATGAAGACTTGCAATATGCCACTTCTGCTAACTGCCCCAAACCAACTGCCAAACTAAACTTCTTTAGTGAAGCTGTCAGGCTTATCTTAGGAGGGGCTCAGCAGTACAGCCCTTAAAGAAAAAGACTAGATTGCTTTACTGCTCAGAGCAGCGGGCAAGGCCATCATAGAGCTGTCCTAGGAACTGGGGCTATTCATACTTACAGTATAAACATGGGACTAACTAAAACATTCAGCATTCTTATCTCTTCATGAGCAGCATTAGTGCTGCCCAGGGGCACAGCACATATGATTCCAAGCATCAGTGTAATGGTTACTTGGAAGAATAATATCCCTGTTCAGCACTATATTTGCTCGCATTTAGAGCTGGATCAGGCCCACTGTAAACCAACCACCATAATAAAATATACAGTGCAGTTAACTTTTATATATCCAAATGCCTTTCCTATAGTGTGCCCAAATTATATTCATAACTTAAATTCCACAAACCTTATAGTAGAACAAACACTCCATAGTTTTATGGGAAAGATGCATTAAAGACCTGTGGTAGTTTTTACGAGGATTATAGCACTGGATTTATGAGCAGATGATTTATAAGGATTTATCACATTTGAGTTAGTAATTATGTTTGCCAATAAATTTCCCAGCCAAGAGCCATTTTTTTACTTTAATTTTCATTTTATAACAAGCGTTATAAATTGGGGGGTGAGTCATTTTAGTCTTTGTCAGGGTTGGCAGATACAGAAAGTTAGTTTGTCTTTAAATGCCAGGAGCCAGTGTGACTTTATTTTGCTAGTGTTTCTAGGGTTTGTCGGGGAATTATTAACATAAGATAAATATTTCATGCACATGCCCTTTCACTTTGATTTGTCTTGTGAAATGGGGAAGGGGAAAGAGAGAGAATTAGGAATTCCTGGACTTCTTGGAAGGATCCAAACAATATAACCATCCTGCGAACTGATTAAATATTATATTTCAGGAGGGATTCAATTTTTTATTTCTGGGTTGAAGGCTGCCACTAAGGGCATATGTCTAAAGAACAATTGCATTTGAAAGAGGCAGAACAGAAAAGTCATTTTTGAGCCAGAAGCTCTCAAAATTAAAACATCTTTTAAGCAAAAGGGGCATGTTTTACTCATTACAGTGCTATCTCTGGGGCATAATAAAATGTTTTATATACATAGAGAGAAACAACAATATTCTTGGGAGCCAAAATATAGTAATCTATTGTCAGAGGTTTATAATAAGAAGAGATATAGCTTGGTTTATAAGAGATGTCCCTTTTTAAAAAAAAAGCTGCATTGAGAGGCATAATAGCATTTGCAATTGCTTTAGCTGGGACAAAAGTACACGAACTACCAATCCTGATGCATCCTGGCATAAACTGGGGTCAAAAAGGACTCTCGCTGCATGGTGCTGTATGTGCTATTACATAAGGTTGGTGTGTTATGAAGAATATATACCTTCCTAAGGAACAATTGAACTGACAGATGTCCAAGGGTCACATCATCAGGCCAATTACCTGCATGGAGGATCTCCTCCACCAGGATCTGTCCATTGTAAATATGGAGCAGGTATGAAGGGTGTCTGTGGCACTGTCCGTTCTGCCCCATACTCTGTAGAATCTGTCCATTGCCTATGGGGCTGGAGATCTGGGCTCAGGGCATGGTAAGCCAGAGAGGTTGGGGTCAGACCAGGTTTTGAGCGTGCATTTTCAATTTTCTGTGGGAAATTCTGAAGCAAAGTGAAATGAATCTTAAACAAGGATATTGATATAATAGGCAACAAAGACACTTGGTGGATTGTAATATTACGGTACAAATTATACAGGAATGACAGAATAGGTCATGTTGGCGCATGAGTGACACTATATGTGAAAGGAAACATGGAGTCAGATATAATAAAAATCTTATCTCTGGATAGAAACTCCATGCTATAGAAGTAGGTAGACGTATACTACCAACCACCTGACTGTGATGTGATTGTGAAGTGCTTGAGGAGACTAGAGAAGCTATAAAAATAGAAAACAAAATAATAATGGGGGATTTCAAGTAACCCCATATTGACTGGGTACATGTCACATCAGGATGGGATGCAGAGATAAAGTTTCTAGACATCATAAATGACTGCTTTTTGAAGCAGCTAGTCCTATAACCCACAAGGGAAGAAGCAAATCTTGATTTAGTCCTAAGTGGAGCACAGGGTCTGGTCCACGAGGTGAATATAGCTGAACCACTCAGTAATAGTGACCATAAAATAATTAAATTTAACATCCTTTTGGGAGGAAAATACCAAATCAGTCACTCACAGTAGCATTTAGCTTCAGAAAGGGGAACTATACAAAAATAAGGAAGTTAGTTAAGAAGAAATTAAAAGGAAAAGTCACAAGAGTTAAATGCCTGCAAGCTGCATGGAAACTTTTTAAAAAACACCATAATAGAGGCTCAAATTAAATGCATACCCCAAAATTAAAAATAATAGTAAGAGGACAAAAAATGCCACCGTGGCTAAACAGAGTAAAAAAGGTGATTAGAGACAAAAAGGCATCCTTTCAAAATTGGAAGTCAAATCCTACTGAGGAAAATAGAAAGGCAAGGCAAGTGTAAAAGTATAATTAGGCAGGCCAAACAAGAATTTGAAGAGCATCTAGCCAAAGATTCAAAAACTATCAGCAAAAACCTTTGCAAGTACGTCAGAAGGAGGAAGCCTGCCAAAGAATCAGTGGGACCTCTGGACGATTAAGGTGCTAAAGGAGCACTCAAGGAAGACAGAACTTGCACAGAAGCTAAATAAGTTCTCTGCATCCATCTTCACTGCAGAGGATATGAGGGAGATTCCCACACCTGAGCCATTCTTTTTAGGTAAGAAATATGTGGAACTGTCCCAGATTGAGGTGTCAGTAGAGGAGGTTTTGGAACAAATTGATCAGTTAAACAGTAATAAGTTACCAGGATCAGATGGCATTCACCCAATTGTTCTGAAGGAATTTAAAAACGAATTTGCAGAACTGCTAACTGTGGTATGTAAGCTATTGTTTAAATCCGTGTCTGTACCAGATGACTGGAGGATAGCTAACGTGATGCCAATTTTTAAAAAGGCTCCAGAGGTGATCTTGGAAATTACAGGCCTGGAAATATTGTATCCACAGAAAAGTTGTATCCACAGGATCCCTCTCTGGGGCTTGAACTTAGTTTTGTCAAAGCCTATGGGGCCTCCACTGGAGCCTTTAGCAATATGTTCCTCCCTACACATATCAGCAAAGGTGGCTTTTTTGGTAGCCACCGCTTCAGCTCAGAAAGTGGCTGTGCTACCTGCTCTGACATCTGAACCTCTTTATACAATGATTTTTAAGGACCAAGTATACCTATGCCCTCATCCAAGTGCTATTTAACTTTCATATTAACCAATCAATTTATTTACCTACATTTTGCCCCAAACCATACTTCATTAGAGATGAACAATGCCTGCACGCCCAAAGGGCTTTGGCATTCTGCATACACAGAACTAAACAGTTCAGTTTATCAACTCAACTATTTATGGCCGTCGCAGACAGGATGGACGGTCTCCCAGACTCTTCAAAGAGAATTTTATTGTGTATAGTATCCTGTATTTGTATATGTTATGACCTGGCAGACCTTTCCCTGCCAAGCAAAGTAACTGTCCATTCACCAAGACCACAAGTGAAGGCGTTTCTTGAATGTCCTATCTAGGACATTTGTAAAGTGGCTACTTGGTCTTTACTCTGCACCTTTGCATCCTGTTATGCTATCACTCAGCACTTTAGACACAATGCTAAATCTATGAGAGTTGTACTGCAGTCTGTGTGCATGTAGACTCTGATCTGATGTGGAAAATTTTTAGATCAAAAACTGACCAGCTTTATTCATTTGACCTGCAAAATGGTGGAGTCTCTAACTGTCAACACTGCAATCTCACTGTGAGAGCTGGAAGTCAAGCTGGGCCCTTTCTGGCTCACGTCACCACCAGCAATAAATTTTCTGCAGTTGAAACTGAATCGAGCTCACTTTCCTGTAGCTGTGGTAGCTTTTGAGTGCCAACCGGAGTAAAATCTTACTTCTGGTTACTTTACTAATTGAAATGACAATAAATGCAGAGAGAGAGAGCATCTTAGACTATCACCTTTTCAGAAAAGAGCCGCACTTTAAAGCACTGGGGTGGAGCGCTGGGGGAGCTCAGGTGGTCTCAGAGCCAAAGGACCTCCCCAGGGATAGCCCTCTTCTCCTATGAGCCATGGTTTTGAGGACACGAGAGGGGAAATGCAATCCATTGCCCAGAGGTAGGGGCAGTGCTTAATTGGTGGCAGAGCTGAGCCTCAGCATCTCTAGGCTTGGCAGTTCAGAGCCCTTTGGGCTTGCTGCATCAGTTATGAATGTAAAAAAAAATTGCTTGAGCCCTGGCACCGAATTGCTTGAGGCCTGGCACCTCTTTCATTACAAATTAAGCGCTGGGTGGGTGACACAAGGAATGATTTTTGGGACACTCTATGAGAGCATGATACCCTCCTGTGGGTGTCCCTGCAGGAGAGTTGATCTGGCCCTGAGACAACTAAGCTGCTTTAAAGGGACTACACTGGAGGCTGATTTTGGGTCCTTGTTTCACTGCTGGCATATTTTATTTAGTTCTGTTTACTAGAGCAGTATGCAGTGGTACCTCTTTAGTTAAAGTTGTGTTATTTTTAATTTACTAGTTGCAGATGAAGTTTTTAAAACTTTTTTTAAACTTCACTATGAAAATTTTGCTCCAGAATAAAAAGGGAATCTTTCCTTTCTAAAATAAAATTAAACCCTTTAGCCATATATCAGTAAGGTTTTTCTTTTCTACAGTCTTTTTTTCTTTCCCTCTTATTTGTTTAGAGTGGGCCAAATTCTCTGGTTGAGCACTGCACATTTAGAGCAGCAAAGTCAGTTTAAGCCAGTAGAGAATTTGTCCTCCTGATACCTGTTTTGAGGAAATTTGTTCATAATGAGGCCTATTTTTCATAGGGAAACTGAAATTGTTTGAAAACTGAACTTTAAAAATCAGCCCTTCTGCCGCCACCGTACATTTTGTTTCATAACATTTTTAGAAGGCTATTTATAGTCTGTCATTACACATTGTAATTATGTAATTACACATCATAATTACACATTCTGATTATGTGATCACATGTTACAATAATTATGTAATTAGACCTAATTACAACAATTGTGTAAATACATGGCAATGGTGTAAAAACAGCCTGAAAAAACAGGGAAAGTTTCAACTCGAGTTAAGGAATGTTTTGTGGTGGCGAGACAAACCCACAAAAGCAAAGGAATGTCCGGTCCGGGTGCGATCCTGTATGGTGTTCAGCTCTCCCTTGTGAAGTACAGAGTGCTCATGAATGGAGAGTGCTCAGCATCCTACAGTATCAGACCCTTTATAGCCAGATTCGGTGGGGGGGAGGGATGCTCCAAGTTTGATGCTGCTTCTGGCCTATGTTGGGCGGCGGCTCACCTTGTTCCAAGCCTAGACATGTTGGGGTACTATGGTTAGCTCTTCCTGATACGCTGTGCCATCCTGCACCCTGTATTGGAAGCTTCACTTGTTAAACACAAAGGTAAGGGAAGCTGTTAATTTCACATTGTGTCATTGAATGTTTTTAATATGTGAACAGATATTATTGTAAGCCCTTTCTTGCACCCATTCCAGGACTGGGCCCTATAAAGGTCTGAGATAAGGCTGGCCTTGAGCACAATACAACACAAGTGATTAAATGGGCTCTGTGCTTTTGGGCCACACCCTTTCCCTTCTGTTAAAGCAAGCCACTTTATCTCTCCACTTCTGCAGTAGGATTGCAGGGACTAGCAACTACCCACTCAATACTCCCTTTGGACATCTTAGGGCCCCCAAAATTGTGACACTGGTCTTATTTCAGCCTTTGGTCTTGATCCTGCAAACACATATGCAATTAACTGTCTGCAGGTAAGTAAACCCACTAAACTCACCTGTGTTAATTTAAGCATATATGAAAATGTGTGCACTAGCAGAGCCTGAAGATCCTAAGTATCCCATAACATACATTTCCTTACATAACCCGTATTTAAACAGTATAGCTATTGTCTCTCACGAGCAGTTGGACCACAGATTCTATTTGTATGAGTCTGCCAATGGCTTTGAGCTAACACAGCTGGGTATGTTAGCCCAGGCATTATAATCTCATGGATTCAGATCCAGAGATAATGGGTTTGATCGCCATTCCCAATGACCCACCCAGGGGCATCTCGTCTCACTTACATTAACATCAAAGCCCTTTAGGTAGGCCTCGATATATTGGTCATATGGGGCTTTGCCACAGATAGTACAGCCATGTGTCCTTGAGTAATTTGAGATTAGAGCCGCTTGGACAATGGGCTTTTTTTCCAAGGAGATCTTTTGATGAGAGAGAAACTCACACATAGGTTTCCGTTTTAGATTTCCATGGAAAACTTTCTATTTTTTTGTCAAAGATTTGGAAACATTGCCATCATGACTCATGGGCATTATGGTTTGGGTGCTTCATGCTGCCCTTCCCCTCTGTAGGCTGGGCTCCTTGGTCCAACTCCATTTCTCATGATGGGCCATGGTCTCCCCTCATGGTGAGGGAAAACGGTTGCATCATGGGAGTTCATGGCCATAGTACACGGTGAGAGATTTAGTCTACCTGGTGAACCTGGACCATAGAGTAGAATGGGTAGATGAGGAAACTGAACTAAAACTCCCACGAGGGACCGTGGCAGGCTGGCTATCTAGATTTAAATATTTTGGTTTTCTGCTAATATAATTCATTTTTTAGGGACTTGGATTTTGGCTGGAAAAAATCAAAATTTTCCTCAGAAATCAGACACTGTGTGAAAAATTTAACGTAGTCACACCCAGTTTTGACAGAAAAAATTTCAAGCAGCCCTATTTGAGATATTTCAGAATTTGCTTGTTTATAATCTCTGAGTCTGAAACTTTTGTAAAGAACTGCAGTTTTGTAGGGTACTTTCTTCAAAAATATCAAATTATAATAGCCCAGACAATTCCTCTGCACAGGGCCTATTCCATCTTCCTGGCTTTCTTCTGGCAGCCAGCCATGCATCACAGAGATGGGGATGGATTTTCAAAAAAGTTCTAATTTTAATTGAATTTTCTGTTGGTGATGCTGGACCCACTGTTATGCTGCTATAGCACTTTAGTTCTGTTCTCTGCTTTGTCGGACTGCAGGCATATGGATGTGCATAGGTCTTAGTTTATTTATTACAGACAGAAAAAAACAGCACAGTGTGCCAAAGACATTCCTAGTCTAAACCCATTGGAGATAATGGAGTTACATTGGGTTTGAATGTGGCCCATTGTGTGTAACCTCATTTTCAGTTAGGTAAGAGTAGAAATTCTCTGTTGCTTTACAGCTTCCATTATATTTAATTACTTCTCCTTCTGGCTGTAAATAGAAGGTGGTTCTTGTTAAATTTAATTACCGGTATTTTCTCTGGACGCTTATGATAAAAGTGTGGCTACTAAATGAGGAGGCCTTGTAAATGGAGGTAGACTGAATCAAGATTACATTGTATAGGAGAGGTTCTCAATTTTAAGTTGAAAGTGATAAAAACCAACTGAAGGAAAAATGAGAATTATTGTACACCAAAATTCCTTGATTAAAAAATAAAGTTCTTACCTTTTAAAACTAAGCAATAAATGTAGAAAAAACAAATATTTGGATATAAAGGGAGAGGGGAGGAGACACCCACACATATGTATGCTTGGAATGAAATAAAAATACTTATTGTGATTAAAGATTGTAGAATCAGGCGAGTGGCTGGTTGACTGATTTTTGATCCACAAAGTAAAGGAGAAGATTTTGAAAGTCTCAATACATTTTTTTGCCTATAAAGTTTCTTGCCAAAATCACTTCAGAATAAATCTGTATATGTCTTAGGGCTTCATTCAGTAAAATGCCTGTGCAGTTCTTGAGAGACTGCAAATATACAATGCTCTGGATAGACTGTAGTAAATGCTTCATCACATTCAGCACAGGGCCCTATTTCTCGCCTCTCCCCTAACTCCCCCACCCCGCACCGTTTTTCCACTTTCTTTCCTGCTTTAGATTTTCCCTATCCTCCTAGTGGTTAAAACTCAGCCTTTTCAGTAGCTGCTCCTGCTTCTTCAATAGAAGCCTTTCCATTGACTTTAACAGGAGTTGCACCAAGCCCTACAGGGGTCTTTGTTACAATTTTACAGCATCACATACACTTACCTTTGTAGTTTATGATTATCCTGCTGGATTTTGTGTGCTCAGCTACTGAAAATTTAATATTTTTTTTCTAATGCATCACATGTATACATATTTATGAAGTGTTCATCACCAGGATATCCAAGTACACGTCACATAGATTAGATTAATACCAGAAAACTTCTTCCTAAAAATAGGGAGTATGTTATAAGGTCGCCATATTTTCATCATTTAATAAAGAGAAACTTTTGTGGCAAAACACATCATAACATATTCAAGTGTTCTTCAGTCTGGTTCCTGGGTTTGATCTGCTCTGCCTGGGAAAGAAAAGTGCAACTTGGGGCAAGGAGCAGATCAAAGAAAGGTCAAGCTTTGTCCTTGCCCCTTGTGCCCCTTTGTTCCTTGATTCCCACCTCTCTTGGACTTGGTTCAAGCAACCCCAGATAGAGAAGAAGGAAATGATGCAAGGACTGCCACCTCCTCAACCCCTTTGTGGAACCAGAACTAGGATTTTGCATTGATTGGGCTTGGCCATTTACTCAAATACTTGTTATGGGAGCCTGACAGTGAGTTTGGCCTTGAACTATAGTTGGTGTGACACACACTTGCTACATTATGAAAGTAAAACTGGTGTAAAATACTAACTAACTATATCTATCTATCTATTTATCTCTCTATCTATATAAAAAACAATAAGTCTTAAACAAACACAATTATAAAAAACTCAAATGATTGTTGTAATGAAAAATCAGGATATTTCAGGTGTCCTGAAAAGAATTCTCTATATCATCGGATGGAAACTTGAGTCTGTTCTGGTAAAAGTGGGTGTCAAGGTTGATTCCCCACTCTGGCACTTAGAGTGCAGAAGGTGGGGGCCTGCAAGGATTCTAAAAATTAATACTGGCCACTCCAGGCTTGAATTAAACTCCCAAAGTTACAGTTTCTCTCTGACCTTGGATGGGTAGATGCTGCCACCAGGCATATGCAAAAAACCCCTTTGAAACCAGAAAGGCACACTTGGGAATTCCTTCCTGTGGGGTACCCTCAAGTCCTTTCACGCCCCCTCTGGGGAAGAGCTGAGAAAGAAAAACAAAGGAAATCAGCTGTGGTCACCAGCTAATTTAATAACATATGCACAAACCTCTTAGTACACTAAAAATGCAATCCTGTTCTTAAAAAAGGTAAATTTTATTAAAAACAAAAAGAAAGAAAATACATCTGGAACTTAGGCTCTTGTTATATTTAAAAAACTCACTTACACAACATTTAAACATCAAGAATAACATTTAAACATTCTTGAATAACCTTCTTGAGGTCCAGCTTAAGGTTACAAGCAAAACAAAAAGCATTGGGGTTAGCACAGAGGAGTCCATAAGACAATAAGAAATAAACAGAAATAAATCTAATCACGTCTTTCTAGACATTCCCTAATTTACTTACATATCTGGGGTTTCAGATAAGTAATCTCTAGGTATGATTTGATGGTTTTTCATATCTGGCTTAAGCTTCTCACAGCATAACTGCAGTGCTCCCTGATCCCCGGAGAACCACAACACACAGACAAAGGGAAGTTTTTTTCCCAATTTTAAAAAGTTCCAGTCCTCCCATTGGCTATTTTGGTCAGGTGCCCACTCCTTTCCTTTTACCTGTGGGCTTGTTAACCCTTTGCAGGTAAAGCAAGTAGAGAACAACCACTAAGAGGAATTCCATAGCCAACTGGCTGGCGGGATATCCACAAAAGGGAGCTATCCCCTCTCTCATTTATGACAGTGGGACATATGGTCTTATTATTAGATTTATTACATTAGTGCCAAGGGACCAACTGAAATGGAGCTTTATTGTGTAATACTGTAGAAACACAGAGTAGTAGACAATCCCTGCTCCAAAGAATTTACAATCTAAAAGACAAAGGGTGCAGGAACTGGATGTAGAAACAAAGTAACAGTCTGCAACTTTCATGTTAGTTCCACAAATTAAAAAAAAATTCTTTAGATGAGATTTTACTTGGAGGGGAGTGGCTAGATGGAAAGACAAAGGAAGGGAGAGGGAGAAAGGAGAGGCAAGAAAAGAAGAGAGCATGCAGGGCAGTTAGAGTGAGGCTGTGAGAGAAGAGAGAGGAGCAAATTGCTGGTGAAAAATGTGCAGATTCAAAATGGTGGAAAGCAGCTTGATGCCCTCATCAGTGTAGATAGACTCCACACAGCAACCAGCTGAATTTCCCTGAATAGATAATACTGTATAAAACATACTACACTATACTTAGGCTATAAAAATGAACTGAAGCCATCTGAAATGGCTCTCACCAGAGGGAGAGGTGGACGGACAGTGGATAGCAGTGAGCCTGGCTGACTGAATCTGTAATTCACTATTTTTCCAGAGTTTCAGAAGAAAAATGTAGTCATGTATCTCCGAAGATTAGAGGGTATCTTGTGATTAAGTTAGCCTGGAAGTGTGTATTAGAGTACAATTTGCTGCCTTCCAGCTTATCCATTTACATTCCTGGGCCAGATACCTAAGGGGTTTTATAATAGGGTTTTGTTTGTAAAGTAGCCAGTGATAGTTGAATTATAGTTCTGCTGAGCCTAACAAAATTGTATTGCCCTAAACTTAATTTTAAACAGTAAATCATCGTAAATATTCCAAGAAGAGCACTCACTCTCCTATAATATAAGGGTAACGCTGTTATGTTGTAATGTGATTTTTTTAAAAATGTTCCTTGCCATGTAGTAGTCAGAGAGAAAGTTCATTGAATAAGTATTTATTATAAGTTGTACTAATGTTGACTAATTTCAACCCTTAGAAGCTGACTCCTTAACATGCCACAGCTGAAACTGATTGTTATCATAGACATTAAAGATGAGACATCTAATGAGCAGATTTTCAAAGCCATTCCCTGACATGGCACCAGAATGTTCTATGTCCACATGCAGTGGTGCACTCATCTTACATTTGCATGTGCATAACCTGTATTCGTGTAAAAGGTCAGGATCTGTACAGCAAGAGGACAGGTAAAGCAAAAATAAACCTCTCTATCTAGGTTTCAGATTTATTTTTTAACAAGGTTCTGGTGGGACCAGAAGAAAATACTAAGACCCTACAAAACCAAAGCGAGTACAGTCTCTGGCCACACTTCTGTTACACCATTTAAAATCTTTAAACCCCACAGCAAAACAAAAACAGGACCTTGAATGATTTAGAGCACAACACAGTATAATATGGCAGCTCGGCATCCCTTCTGTCTTTAGAACTCCCTGACTTGCCTTCTCCACAGTAATCCCTTCTCTCCTCTGAAAGCAGCCCGGGCTCATTGAGACTTGGAGCTGAACCTAGTTGCACTTAATTTTATTACTTTCCAAAAGTAATTGCCTCCCTGAGTTGACTCTGAAACCCCATCCTGCAATTGAACTCAAAAAACACCATGCCTGCTATCAAAATAAGTCAGTGGGCACTTGACAATGATATGTGACATAGTCTGAAGTTGACCACAGCTGCATCACTTGTCATTAGAAAGCCCCCATTAAAAGAGATAGGGCAACTCTGCGGCCAGTCCTGTTCAAAACCAGTTCAGAGATGATCACAGGTCATCTTAGGTCAGTAGCAGATCAAAACCTGGTGGACAGATAGTTGGGTCAGTGACGAGAGAGTGATTTATAACTGATGTCGTTGACCAATCGTTGCGCCAAGCAGATTCCACTGTCATGTCCTGTGGTAGCATAGATGACCAGAAAGGGCATCTAGAAGACAAGCACTCTGGTGTATGGTCAAAGAAGTCTGCGTACAACTGCAGGTCGCTATTCTCACAGATCGTAGCCAGTAGCATGACAGAGGTCCCAGTGAATATGGGGCAATGCTATGTCGGTAAGTATAATAGCCATGGCAATGGAGTTGCCCGGAAAGTGCTGGTTACAATATGCATGGCTTTGTTAAGCTCTACATCAATCAGCCTTGTGTGAGATGAGCAACATCATACAGGAACCACAGTACTCTGCTGTTGAATAGCAGAGGGCAAGGGCTGATGACCTGTGTGTCTGGGCACTTGCACCTCAGGTTGAACTGGCTAATTTTCTGAGCCAGTTGTTTTGAGTGCTGACTTTGGCTGCCATCTTCCTCAAGAGGTTGCAGTACGTTAATGACCTATCCAAGGTAAACTGGGCTTGTATCATGCTGCAGGCATTGGCCATTGAGGAAATGTTTATCTTGTGGCTTGAGCTTGCATTATGTAGATGGGAATACACTAGAAACTGTCTTAGAAAAGCTCAGCTGCATGTGCTGTCGACTACAGTAGTCTGCCATGAGCTTCATTCAAGACTGTGCCAATTTCTGAGAGGGACTGAACTTGGTAATTGCAGCAGATGTCATCGGCATAGATACACTTGTGCAAGAGTGTAGAAGGCAGATTGTTGATTTACACATTGAACAGCCAGGCCACATTGTGGTAACACAGGTTAAGGTGTCACCAACACTTGCTCTCTTCTGGGGCCAGTTTCTGGTGGGCCAAAGTCAACCATAATTAGCTCAAGTGGTGGTGCAGAATTTGATAACAGGGTGTGCGTGGTTGTGATGCCCCTCTTCTTTCTCCTGTAATTTGCCCAGACAATTGTCAATCTGGATAATAAGATCTAGAAAGGCATCAAGGCCCATTGGGACCAGTTCATCCTTGACTTCATCTACAAGCTCCAATGAAACTGAAATAACTGCGTCTCCTCATTTCATTCTGTGTCCAATATGAGGTGGCAGAAATGAGCTGTGGAGAAAGTGGGTGGGCCCGACCCCTGTCAGAGTTTTCACATGGCGGCCTTAGTAGAGTGGCACAGTTGGGGTGGTCAGAGATGGCCGATCATTGCCCATTAGAAGGCATCCTAGTTGGACAGTACCACACTGCTGGCTTCCAGCAGGGAGAAGGCCCAGTCCAACACCTTCCCAATCAGCAGGCTGACTATCATGTCTGTCTTGGCCTGTTAGGAAAAGGACGTCTGCAGTCAAAGCAAGAACATGAGTTGGCACTGATTCCTGAAGTCTCAGAATTTGGAGCAGTCCCCGTCAATACGTTTGGGCAGAGGGATAGCATATTCAGGTGACAGTGCAGTCTGAGTCATGCCTGGGTATGTGTACCTGGGGTTTGAGACCCATGATCCCTCACAACATTATAGTAAGCCTGCTTTAGAATTGTAGGATAGGCTCTGACATCCTTATTCATATTGATTAATATCTTTCTTTGGAGTGGCCCTAGGGAGAATAATGGGACTACTCCTGGAATATGGTACTACTCAGGGTGAGTACAAGTGACAGATTAGGTCCTACAAACAGCTGCTCAGTGTGTCCTATTCCAAAATAAATTAAAAAGCTGTTGTGTTTGCAATGAGTCTTAATTCACATGCTATACAATATTAACCTAGAGCTGAGAACCTTCTTTAATTCCCAGACAAAAAATGCATTATGATGGAGTTAAAACTGAGAATATGTATGAATAATTTAGGGTTAAAAAGGGATATTGTTATTCCCAAAACAAGCATAATAAACCGAGGAGATGTAGAGCTAGTTAAATTTAAAAGAAATCAGAACATGTTAAGGTACGGAAATGCTCAGCTAAGGCACCCATACAACCTTAATTCTGCCCAGTAGTGACACAATGAATAACATCAAAATTATGATTAGTGCATAAAAATATTTGCAATCCTAGATTAGAATAAACTGATCTTGAATACACACATGATTTTTGTCTTTCCCTGCCCTCCCCCATAGGCACCCCTTTCTGAAAATCTTGACCATAGGGCTAACGAAGTGCCCAGGCAATCTATGGACAAGTAGGATGAAAAGGTCCCTGCATTGAAGAGTTTGCTCTTTGGGTTCTGGTCCTACAGTCAGCAAAACAAATTACATCAAAAACTTTAAAGGAGAATTTCATTGTGTGTGGCTCTTGTTGAAGCAAACAGGATTTTAACAGAGGGTATGTCTACACTGTGTTTTAAAACCCATGGCAGTGAGACTCAGAGACCAGGTCTGCAGACTATTGCTCATGGATGGGGCTTGCACTATGGCCCTAAAAACAGCATCATAGACATTGCAGAGACAGAGTGGCCTCCCCAATGTCCCAAGACGGAGGGACCATTACATGTGGTGGAATATGCAGGCAGTGACCCACCACTGAGACAAGGGGCTGAGGCTTAGGCAGAACCAAAATCCCTGACCATAAAGGATGGACGTAGAAAAATTGATAAAGTGATTGGCTAAGAGCCAGCAGCAGCAAGATGTGGCACAGCTTCAATAACAACTCCTGAAACCAGGGCTGGCTCCAGACACCAGACGAGAAAGCACGTGCCTTGGGTGGCACATTGTAAGGGGCGGCATTCCGGCCAATCTTGGGGTGGCACATTCCGGCTGCCCTGCCGTGGTTCTTTTTTTTTTTTTTTGCTTTGGCAGCCCGGTCCGCAGCTCCGGAGCTCCTGGCCGGCTCTCCGCTCTCTGCCAGTCCCAGCCCAGCCCTGTAGGGGCACAGACCCCGGCCCGGGGTGGGGGGCAGGAACTGGTGATCCCCGCCACTCACCGTGCCGCCGGGCTCCTCGGGACGTGCCACTCCCTGCCGCCTGCACCGGCCTCCGCCTCCCACGCCGCTCTAAGCCCGTCCCGCCCGAGCCGTCTTTAAAGAAGTGGCTGAGCCAGCACCTCCTGCAGCCCCTGGGGGCTCTGCCTGCCCGGCTGGGAGAGGCACCCCAAGGCCGGATGGGGGAGCCCCTCTCGTCCGGCTGCGAGCGGGCTGCAGCACCTGGCTGCCCATGGGAGGAGGGAGTGGGCGGGCACTGCCCTTCACCCCCCCCACCCCCCGCGAGCTATGCACTCCCTGCAGCTGCTGGGTTTTTTTTTTTTTTTTGCTTTGGCAGTCCAGCCGCCTTTTTTTTTTCTTGGGGCGGCAAAAAAGCTAGAGCCAGCCCTGCCTGCAACAACTTAGTAATCAACAGCTGATCTGAGAGCTGTGAGCCCGACATTGGGAGAAGCAGCAACAATGTCTACAGCAACTTGTTGTCCTGCTACCTAACCCTAGAGGCCCAAATCCCAGGGAAGAAGTGACACCAGCTGTCCAGGCTGTTCCTGTGCATCTGCCGAAGATGAGGCCAGAGTACAACCCAGAGGCCTTCCTCATTACATTTGAGTGGGCTGCCTCAGTTGCCAAATGGTACCCTGAGCAGTAGGTCACCCTTTTGGCCCTGTACCTAATGGACCTGACACAAGCAGTATATCATGGACTCCTGGTTGAGGAAACCCAAGACTATGGGAGGTTGAAAGCAGTGATTCTAGATGCTGTAGACATCTCGCCCCAGACATTCTGGCAACGATTCTGGGGAAAAACCTACCTGTGTAGCCAAGGATCATAGTCTACAGCTAAAAGATGCATGCTGGCGATGGCTACAGCCTGAGTGATGCTCTGGTGCTGAAGTTGCAGAGCAAGTGGTGCTCAAACAATTTACACACTTTCTCCTGCCCTGAGGGAGGGTTTGAGTCCTTTGCCACTGGCCATCAACAATGAGTGTGGCTGTCTCCCTCAGGGAAGACTTTTTGGCAGCAGATACCATGGTCGGCCCTGGAGCTTGGGGAAGAAAGGACCCAGGATCAAAAGAACGTACATCAGCCTGGCCCGAGATGCCCCAATGAGCAGAATGTCAGAAATCCTCTGTGCTCATCCCCAGCATCTTGCCAAGCACCCAGAGGCCCTATCGCACACGCTCATCAAACCCTGATGATATGCCCAGGTTCCCTGAAGTCCCTGTTTCATCAGTGGCCATTTCAGGCACCCACAACATGAGTTTCCAATGATGGAATGCAGCTTTAGCCAGGTCTGGGCTGGGGACTTGCCAGTCCACAAACAGCCCACTGGTAAGGTGATGATCCCCTTTGACATGGATGGGCTATGGGTCTCTGCCCTTATAGATTCTGGCTGTATGGAGACTCTCATCTGCCAGGGCCTCATCAAGATATCAGACTCATTGCTTGGGGTTATTCAATTCCAGTTCATCCACAGGAATGGGAAGCCCTACCCCAGTTCCCAGGTCACTATGATAGTGATAGGGTGATGTGGGTTTTGATAGTAGGCCTGGCACCGAGGCTAGCACACCCCATCATCTTAGGGCGTGACTGGAGGGTATTTGCAAAGGTCCTGCACTCCGTGAACCTTGGAAATCCACACGCTGGGATGGCCTTCAAGGGGAATCCTTTCAAAGGAGCAGATGAGCTTCCCAAGGACCTGGACGACCAGCAAACCCAGGAGATTAACTGCGTGGGGTCATTCCCGCACCATCCACTTCCCAAACTTGTGAAGAGTCCCCAAGTTTGGGAACTGACTTCAGCCGGGACCAGTGGCAAGACCCTACACTCTGTTGGACCTGTGAACAGTTGGCTCATGTCAACAGGGAGGTGACGGATCCCCATCGAGCAACCCAGTTCCCCCACTTTGAATTGACAGGTGACCACCTTTACCATGTTGACCATGACTCCCAGACCCAAGACATTTGGACCCAGTTGGTCATACCCCAGTGCCATTGACACACATGATATCCCTGTGGTGGGACACTTAGGACATGAAAAGACCTTAGCCTGAGTCTTGACCTGGTTCTTTTGGCTGGGGGTCCACTGTGATGTAAAGGACTTTTGCAACTTTTGCCCCAAGTGCTAACTCATGGCCCCACGAAGAGTACCGAAAGCCCCACTCATCCCATTGTCAGTGACTGGGACCCCATTTGAGAGGAGCTCCATGGACCTCATGAGGCCTGTCACAAAGAGTGTTGTGGGATTCAAATATATCTTGGTCATCCTAGGCTATGCCACCCAGTTCCTGTGGAACATCACAGCCCGAGCCATTGCTGGGGAACTCCTTAAAATCTTTGTCAGGGTGAGCCTCCTAGGGAAATACTGATGGATCAGGGCACGAATTTTACCTCAGACTGCTCTGACAGGTCTATGATCTCTTAGGGATAAAAAAGTTGCAGATGTCCGTTTACCATCTGCAGACTGATGGACGGATGGAGCATTTTAACCAGACTCTTAAGGACATGTTATGGAAGTTTCCTCCGAAAGAACTTCGCCAATGGAATCAGCTTATCCATTGCTAACCATTCAAGAGGTTCCCCAATCTTCGACAAAATTCCTTTCAAATTATTTTATGGTCGGCAGTCATAGGGGCTGCTAGACCTTATGTGAGAGACCTGGGAACAAACGCCATCTCCGTCTCAGGGCCTCCTGCATTATGTTTTATAGATGCAGGGGCGCTTGTCCCAGGTGAGGGACCTGGCGAAAGAAAACCTTTAGGCCACCCAGGGAACTCAGGAGTGGATGTACAATAAGGGAGCAAGGATTCTTCTCGTGCTTCCCTAGGAAGAATCAAAGCTCCTGGCCCTATATCAAGGACCTTATGAAATTATTCGCTGGGTGGGGCTGGTCACTTACGAAATACGGCAACCTGACTGACGGAAGAAATGACAGATTTATCATGTCAACCTCTTAGAGCCATGGCAGGAGTGTGAGGGGCTGCTAATCTCCCCATATCCCCCCACAGAACTGCGTCCCTGCCACAATTGACTCCAGAGAACCACAGCTGAAGGACACCCTCACTGAGGAACAGTGGAGGCAGGCCCAGAAACTATTGAAGGCCTTCCCCAAAATCTTCACCACTCTGTTGGGCTGAACCCTGGAGCCCTGGAGAAGTTCGTGAGACTATCTGACCCCCTATGTGACAGACATGCAAAATAGTGGAGAAGGAGGTCCAAGCTCTGGTTGAGCTGGGAGTAATTGAGAAGTCCCAAAGAGAGTGGTATAGTCTCATTTTTCTGGTCCCGAAACTAGATAATAGAATCATAGAATATTAGGGTTGGAAGAGACCTCAGGAGGTCATCTAGTCCAATCCCCTGCTCAAAGCAGGACCAACCCCAATTAAATCATCCCAGCCAGGGCTTTGTCAAGCTAGGCCTTAAAGACCTCTAAGGTCTGGAGATTCCACCACCTCCCTAGGTAAGCCATTCCAGTGCTTCACCACCCTCCTAGTGAAATAGTTTTTCCTAATATCCAACCTAGACCTCCCCCACTGCAACTTGAGACCATTGCTCCTTGTTCTGTCATCTGCCGCCATTGAGAACAGCTTAGCTCCCTCCTCTTTGGAACCCCCCTTCAGGTAATTGAAGGCTGCTATCAAATTCCCCCCTCACTCTTTTCTTCTGCAAACTAAATAACCCCAGCTCCCTCAATCTCTCCTAGTAAGTAATGTGCCCCCTAATCATTTTTGTTGCCCTCTGCTGGACTCTCTCCAATTTTTCCACATCCCTTCTGTACTGGGGAGACCAAAACTGGACGCAGTACTCCAGGTGTGGCCTCACCGGTGCCGAATAGAGGGGAATAATCACTTCCTTCGATCTGCTGGCAATGCTCCTACTAATACAGCCCAATATGCCGTTGGCTTTCTTGGCAACAAAGGCACACTGCTGACTCATATCCAGCTTCTCATCCACAGTAATCCCCAGGTTCTTTTCTGCAGAACTGCTGCTTAGACAGTTGGTCCCCAACCTGTAACCCCAACTTCACCGTTAGTTTATCTTGCAAACTGACGCATCAGAGGTGGGTCTTGGAGCTGTCGTTGCTGAGGAAAGTGAAGGAGGGGAACATCCTATAGTGTATTTAAGCTGAAAGCTGTTCCCTCAAGAGCGGAACTACTTTGTAATTGAAAAAGAAGCCTTAGAGGTCAAGTGGGCTGTGGATGCCCTACCATACTATCTCCTGGGAGCCCCCTTTATGCTTGTGATGAATCATGCCCTTTTAAGTGGCTTGTATGTTTAAGATTGCTTTCTGAATATGCAAACTAATTGGATAATAGGATGTTTTGTACAGTTTATCAATTTGACTTTATATTTTAAATTTTGTAAGTAAAGTAAGTGAGTAAAACCGGTGAATTCCTGGTTTTATTGTAGTTGTATAATGTGGACAAATAAACCTGGTTCTCTTAATTTGGTAAAAACAATTCTCTGTGTCTGAAATCTCACAGGTCAAATATTGAGCGATGATGTTCTTTTATAACTGAAGTAAACCACCTCAGAAAGCAGCAGTGCTGATGCAACTTTAGACTCTGTGGGCTGTAATAAACTACATGCATTTATTTATTTTTTAGATTAGACAATTTTAGAAAACGGAGTGTCTAATTTACTGCAGTGATAAATTATGTGGATTTTTGTGTATTTGTTTGACATGCTAAGTGGGAATTGTACACACTGGTCTCTGCTGCACCCTTTCATATGCTGACATAAACAATAAATCATAATATATTGTACAAATACTTTTCAGTTACTGCAGTAGTGGATTTGAATATCTTAGTAGCAGAAGCATTTCATTACATTGTAAACTGAGCTGGACTATTGCAAATAAACTGAGCCCAAGACCTGTAACATTATTACTCAGACGCAGAGTCACTGATGAATAGATACTCTAGGTACCAATTATGGTTGAATTGTGAAGGACACCTGTAAGAATAGAGGTCGGTATAGGCTAAATATCACTTTACAAGTAATTACATGATTTCTAGTTGAAATAGACATCTTCACAACAGAAGTGTGCAGTTACAGGGGTGACATATGCATTGCAGTGTGCATCTCACTACCATGGCTCTCTACATGCACCATAATTTTCATTGGAATTACTGGCAGTTTCCACAAAAGCACAGCAGCTTTTTAGCAACTAACATATACTCATCCTTATTGTACAATGAGGGACAGATGACAAGTATGGTTATACTTGTTTTCAGCTCCTCCCCACTCCTTTTCCCCCCTTAAAAGCTTCTTTCAACAACCATCAAAACAGAGCCCTGTTCCGTCCCCCCACCCAATATCCTAAAATGATTCACTCCGAACCTCTCGCTCTTCTGAGCAAGGGATACAGAAGAGACCTACTCCTGGGTCTATGGCAGTTCCCTTCCCAGTGACCTTGCCTGAGCTCCCAAATAGACCCACATCCCTGCAGGTTTCTGTCACTCTGAAATCCAATAGAAGAGAATGTGAATTGCTTTGAGACAATAGCCTGCCCTGGGAGTGAGAGAGGGTTTCATGCAGCAAAGAGACAAGTAGGAAGATTGGTACAGGCATGACTGTCAACCTGCCCAACCTCCCAGTTCCTGGAAACCTACCAGCAAATTCAGTTTAAAAACTAATATCCATTTCCATCAAATTCCCAACCCTGTAGAAATATCACTTAATTTTCAGGTGTCAAATAGTTGGAAATAAGCTAGCTCTCCAAGTATTTAAACTATAAAGAAAAAGTACAATAGAGTATAAAATAATTTCCAATCCCTTTACCCAGTGTAAAAATCCGACTAAAATATTCCATTATTTCTTTAAACTGCTGGATATTTGTCAATTTAAATATAGAATAATGAAACACAAAAGATTTAGATTATGTCTATTCTTTCTGCTTAGCCATGGTTTAATGGAATGATTGGAAAAAGGTCATTATGTATCTTTATGTAAGTGTAAATATATGAGAGTCATGGGCAGAAAGACCTTCCTGTACAACCATATTTCCTATACAACCATATTTTCTAAATGTCTGTTATTAGAAAATTATTTTATCCACCCACCTGTGTTATAGTCATAGATATAATGCTGCTTCTCACACTACATGTAGTGGTATATCCAGAAGTGATTGGTGAAACTGATGTGACTCATAGTTCGGGTTTAATTTAGATACATTTTCAAGGTCTGGATACTTTTGTAAACTTCTTGGCCCTGATTTTTCTATGGCTGTGCATCTGCTATAATTGTTTATACCAGATCTGCTGGCATGTAACCTCTCTTTGCCTCTGGTATAAACATGTAAACAATATACAAGGCAACAATGACTCAGGCCCCTTGAATCTGAATATTTTACCAGATTTTTAGCACTTTTGCTCCAACTGTAACTGTTTTAAGAACAGCTTCTCTCTGAATAGTTCATCATTTCCAGTTGTCATCTGTAACAAAACCAACATGTGCAAAGAAGGGGGAGGGAAAAGGTATCTGAGCATTTTGGAAAGTTTAATTAAAAAAAAAAAAACGGGCAAAAGTTCAGGCTGGAATTCTTGGCTTAACTTTTCAAAAGTGATAGTGATTTTGGGTGCCTCTATTTGTGGGCATCCAACTTGAGACACGGTAAAGGGGCCTGATTTTCAGAGGCTGGATGCTTGGCCATCCTGAAAATCAGACCCCGTCAAGATGCCTCATGCTGGGTATCCAAAAACTGAGACACTCCAAATCACTTTTGTCATTTGGTGCCATGGATTTGCCATGCCCTACTGCCACTTGGTGGTGGTGTTGGGGTGACTTTTAAAGTTAGGGAACAGACTAATTATTCAGAGAGCTGTCTTTTTCTCACATCAAGCTGTATATGCTTTGTCATCAGCTAAGAAGAGCTTCTGTTGCTACCTGAATCTTGACTGTTGGATGAAGGATAGATAGATAGGAAAGTGCATTTAAAGCATCTTGTTTTATCAGCTCATTTATAAACTCAATGGTGAGTACCACTTATTTTTATAGTTCTTGATGTCACCAGCTAATCATTGTTTTCTCACAAAAGGTTTCTCCTCACAAATGTGTACAAATTAACCGCAGTGTTATTTTTGTTGATAAATGGATAATAGCCTTTCAGGTCACTAATTTTTCTAGCTTGATGGGGGATGCTGCCTATGTAAGAAAGGAGTGACACAGGAGAGCTTGTAAGAGACTGTTTTTTATTTTCTAGCCCCAAACACCTGACACATGTCTGGTTTCCAGCACACCTGTGTGTCACACATGCTATAGTTTGTGTCTCTTGGCAAGTGTCTAGATGCTAAAATATTGGGTGAAACTATACTGACAGACAAAAAAAGGGCTTCATTGGCCCCCACAGGCAACATATTCTCTGAAGCAGTGAGGTATAATTACTCCTATCCCTGCCTACTGCATGCTGCTGGCGCTCAAATAATATATTATAATAAATAATATATTGAATGCATAATTTAAAACTCTTGCCCTGAGTTCCTACCATCCAACTCCATCCTGGATACACTCCAGTTTGGCTTCTGCCTCCTTCAAATTAAGAAAATCAATTCTGTACAAACCCAATTTGCACCATAAATAATTTGCAAGAATTCATTCCTATCTTGTGTAACTTAGTGTAAAGACCCTGGACCAGATCCTTGCTACAGCTAAAGAGGATATTGTGCAAGCTGGTGGTAAAGCTCACATTTGTACTCTCCAAAACATGCAGTCACTGTGTACTGGCCCAATAGCCAGGTGTTAAGTTAGAGATGCTGAGGGCTGCTTTGGCTTATTTAGGCTGCTAGTGGTCCCTAGGAGTCAAAACAACAGGATAGGGGCATCATGGCAATGTATCCCTTGCTATAGCCATGATCGCTATGTGATCCCTGGCAACAGAGATGGGGGTGGTATAGGAGCTTGTGTACAGGCTGTAGGCAACCATAGGATCTCACTTGATCTTCTTTCGTGTAGAATCTAGATACACTGGGGTCTGTGGCCAAAACCTGCTGATGGTAGCATGAAGCTGGAGGATGTGTCCCTTAATGTACTTATATCAAAGAAAAAACAGAGATAGAGGGACAGAAGAAGAGAGAAAGAGAAAGCGGTGGGATGTATGTGCCGATTGGAACCATTTTTTAAAGTAAAGAGTACTAGACTGAGCTCATGTATACTAGTGTATCTTATTCACAAAGTCAGAATGGAGCATAGAGTGGCTTAATTTAAGACCATCAGTGATATTTGACCAGATATTGGAGAGAAGCACTAAATCTCTCTTTAGTGCATTTAAGAGTAACCACATTTTCCAATCAAACACACTAATGCAGAGATATCTAGTCACATGGAAGTCAGAATCTAACTGACATTAAATGACAAACCAGGATAGCAAAAGATGTAAGAAAGTTATTGAAATGGTTACCAAATAACTGTTAATTAGGAAGAATTAGAGTCCTTGTTGAGATGTGGACAGATGCATGTAATTATAAAGTAGAGCACATTATTTTCAATAGAGGAATAGAGATCAACAGAAAGGAGAACAGGTGCATAAGTGTCATGGGCCATTAACATTTATCTCAGGTGCATTATGAAGCATGTCACAAAGTTGAAGGAGTTTATTTGCCAGTAACTGCAATTATAGCTCATTATTTCATGGTTTGGAGTATGTCAATATACTTAAAATATGACATACTTGCAATCCCGTGGGGAATATTTTTACCATTGGGTTTTGAACCAATGTTTCATTGGAAACACCAGTATTTTTATCTGCTGTCCTTTGGAATGATGAGGGAATGGTCAGAGTATTATAATGTTTAGTATAGATAGCACCTCCACCAGTAGATGGTGCTGTACCTTTATGTTAGTGTTAAGTTGTTCTCTGGCATGTTGTTATGTTGTTGATCTGACCTGGAGGATTAGCAGAAGGTTAAGCCCTGCCTGTGTTTGCTGGAGTTGGTACTTGAAGTATCCTAATAAATCTCTGTGATTCTATACGCAAGTCTCAAGATATTCCAGTGTTAGCATCCCTATATTTACTCTATTCTAAATATAGTAGGGTTGATAGATGTGGTGATCCCTGTAAATAGCCCAGGGACAGATCATGCCCCGGTGATCTATAGGTTTGTCTCTACTGGAGCTGGAAAGTGTAATTCTTGGCTTGGGTAGACATACCTGTGCTAGGTCTAATTGAACTAGCACACTAAAAACAGAAGTGTAGCTGTGGCAGCACAAGCAGTGGGATGGACTAGCAGCCCTGAGTATGATCCTGTCTGAGACCGTAGGCACATATCAGTTGCCTAGCCCCTTCCACTACTCATGCTGCTGCAGCTGCACTTCTATTTTTAGCACATTAACTTGATCAGAGCTAGGGTGGATATGTCTACCCATGCTGGAAAAGCCAGCTTCCAGCTCCCATGGAGATATTCCCTCTGTGTAGACCTCTCCCTTTTCTGCACAGACAATAGTTGATTCCAAGGCTCCCAGTCCTCTATGGAAGGGAGTCCTGGGCATCGAGATCTGCCCAGGAGGTGAGTATGGGAAGTGGTCAGCCCCTTGTTTGGGGAACTAAGGGAGGAGGAGATACATTCTATGTGAGAGGGGCCACAGTTGTAGTATTAGTAATACTAAACAAACATTTATACTCTGGAAGTTCTTGGAGTCCTCAGTTAGATCAGGGCTCCCCACTATTTATGGAAAGTAAAAGGTAGATTTCATAAAGTTTAAGGCCAGAAGTGGTCCTTAGATCATCTAGTCTGAACTCCAATATTTCACAGGCCATTACATTTAATCCAGATATCCCTATATCGAGTCCACTGACTTTAGTCAGACCAAAGCATTTCATTTCTCAAGAGTCTAACCTGTTTGCCACAGGCAGAGAACAAGAGACTCGAAGGTGCCACCAATGTCTGAGGACCCTGCAAGTGTCAGGGAATTGATTAGTTCAGATATGCCCAGATGATCCTAGCCAGTGAACCATCCCCATGCTACAGAGGAAGGTGGAGGGTGAGAAGTGGGGGAGTGGAGAACAAACACCAATGTCCTTGCCACTCTGTTCTGGAGGAAAATTGAGAGAAATCTGGTGCTTACTTTGACTGTGACCATGTAAGCAAAACACACCAGCCAGGCATCTAAAAAAAGGATTCTCTGTACCACCACAGAGCACAGATCCTCCCATCTGATGTTCCATCTCCAGCTGTGGCCAATCCCTGATGCTTCAGAGGAAGGTGAAAAAAGTCTTCCAAAAGTCTCCCTCACTAATTGTGTATCAGAGGAAAACCTCCTTTCTGACCCTTGCAGGCAACTAGCTGAAGCCCTGAAGCATATTTGATTATTGTCATTGTCTTAATGTAAAGCTGCAAGGTTTACAAGCATGATGAGGGTGATGCAGGCAGTCCTATTGTCCCAATGGCCAATGAAAGAAGGGGATGAACAGGAGGATTCATGAATCCACAAATTCCAAAGCCCGAAGGGACCACCACAGCCATCCAACCTAACCCACCCCACACACAGTTCATAGAATTTCTCCCAGAAGCTGGCCTCACACGTATCTTTTAGATAGCTTTCTAAATCTCACCTTAAAGACTCCAACGAATGGTGGGTCAGTTGTTCCAAAGTTTAATTATGCTCACTGCTAGGAAATTGTGTCTTATTTCAAGGCTGAATTTGTCTAACTTCAACTTTCAGCCACTGGATCTTGTTCTGTCTTTGTCAGCAAGATTGAAAAAAACTCACTATCTGCTTTCTTTCCCAGATGTAAGTATTTTCCAGGATAGTCCTTGCCCCCAAGGAATTTACAGTCTAAATAATCTATACAATCTATTACTATTGATCCATCTAAATGTGGCTTCATGAATTCACAAATGATGGTATTTTACAGCTTTCTCTAAAAAACAAAACAAAACTGGTTCAGATTCTCACTTGGCTTAGACTGGCATAGCTCCCTAGGAATCAAAGGAGCTGTGATGATTTATGCCAGCGGAGGATCTGGCCCAGGCTTGCAATATTGTAATTCAGCATTAGTCCAGAGTGGAAATAGGGTGGATGGAAGCCAGTGCAAACAGTTTCCATGTTCCTAATATAACTAGAGAAACCTGTTAAAAGAATGGTTCTTGTTTTGACTTCCTCTGGCAGAGTAAAGTTCACTCCTTTTTCCCCAAGTGTGGTATGTACCATATTTCCTGTGAGAAGACAGATACTGAGATTATTATAGGCAGTAAATAATAATAATTACTGTCATGTCCTGGAGTATCTGAATCTCCTGTGGATATGCTTCTCTTTTAAAAATACACTTTTAGTGATGAAGTATCAGCTAACAGTGGAAAAACAATGAATTTGTAAAAGCCAATTTCTAGCCAGCACAACCTTATTAGGTCAAATAGAGACAAACCAGCAGGATAAAAAATAAAAGGTTTTTGTACATCTCTAAAACTGGAAGTTCACAGTGTCATCTGCCTCAGTGTATAGTATTGTAAACCCACTGGAACTCCCTGTCCACTCTGTAATACACTTCTCTAGGATTAACAATGGATATATTCCTGTTTAGGTGCCCATTACCATGGTAACTGAATGCCCAGAAAGGTATGAAGGGAACAGATAAACGATATATTTTTCTTTTTTCTAGAGCTGGCTAGAAATTGGGTTTTCCCACAGAAAATTTTGATGAAAGTGAAGAAAATTCATTTTTGTCTAAATATGCTATAGAAAATTTTAACTTTTTTGACAACAAATCAAAAACTGATAATGTTAAGAAATGCCTCCATGGTGCCTCATGGATGTTATAGTTCAGGGGCCTCATGCTTCCATTCTCCTCTATTGACTTGCCTCCCTGTCTGAACCATATTTCCTATGATGCATCACAACAGTCTCCCTTCTTGCTGAGCTGCTGTGATAGATCAGGGTGTCCCTGGCCATTGCACATCATGGGAGGTGTCATCTGGCTGGGAAACTTGGCTCATAGAGAATAACGGCGGCATGAGGCAGAAGAACTACAACTCTCATGAGGAACTGTGATGGCATTTTTAAATCAAAATGTTTGTTTTTGACTGAAAAATGTTTTTTCCCCCTAAAACTGAAAACTTTTTGGGTGCTTGTTTTTTACAAAAAGTTAAAAGTTTCCAAGGTAGATACTTTTAACAAAAATTTTGTTTAATCAAAAACTCAATTTTTCATCCAAAAACAGTTTTGTTGAAAAAAGTTTCAACCACTCCTGCTCTTTTCTTCTATTAGCAGGGCCTTTTGTTTATTTTTGTGTTGTGGTGTCAATTCAGGAAGGCTAGGTCAAAGAATTGGGCTTTTCAATTTCCTCTTAAAGTGGTTTGCAGTCATTCTAACTTTTCTAAAAGTGAGTTCCAGGTTCCCGAAGGCTCTGTCTCCTGCACACAGTTTCACTCTTGAGATTGACAGGTCTGTTGTTCCAGTGGAATGCAGCTGTCATGGAAAGTCATGATCATGCAGGTTTCATGATTGTGGTTAATTGCATTAACAAAGCCCGCTGGGTCACTCGAGATTATGATCATGCAGGTGATTTTAGAGGACTTTGCAAATGAGGACCAAGTTGTTGAGTATGACCTAGCATATCACAGAGGTCTAGAAAAGAGTGGAGCACTGTGGTGATGCGCTCTTGTTGGCCTGCATTGCTGATGAACTGCTGTGTTTTGAACAAATTGTAGCTTTTTAATTGTCTGTAGTTTTGAGGCCCGTGGCTTCATACCGAGGCACAGAGAATTGAAAGGCTCAAGCCTTGATGTCATAAATGTATGCATCACCATGGCAAAGTCAGATTCCAACAAAAGAGGGCAGGAAGAAAGCATTTTCCATGATCAT
The DNA here is from genome assembly GCF_013100865.1 of Trachemys scripta elegans. Classification (NCBI taxonomy): domain Eukaryota; kingdom Metazoa; phylum Chordata; order Testudines; family Emydidae; genus Trachemys; species Trachemys scripta. The sequence continues at coordinate 169,607,413 of NC_048300.1, forward strand.
GGCTAGTTTGTCTGAAAGTCCACTGAAGCCTGCAGTCTGTCTTAATGATCTGAGAACAGACTCCCTTACTGGAGAGTGATTTTATAGTGGTGGTGAATTCTTTGAAGTCCTTCTCTCGTCTCACCTGTATCACTTCAGTCTTTGCAGGATTCTGCTTCAGCCAGCCACTCTTCATCCATATTCAGACACTGAGAGCACTATATTGTCCTGTGCTGAAAAATCAATACTGTGAATACTCTGTGTGCTGAGTCTATTTGATCTCCGTGGTTGTCATGGCTACACTTCTAGGTATTGATTCATCCACAGGGATCTCAGGGTTGGATGTTGCCTCTATTGAGACAGGAATCTTTTGTCCTGAAAAATCTAAGCAAATTCTACAATACACCCCCTAAAGCATGCAGTCCCTTTTCACATATACACAAGGCACTGTGTGAGATTTTTTTTGAGTGATTTCTCAAAGGCCTCCTACCAAAGCCAGTAGGTCCTATTGCTAAAGGTGTTACAGAGACATGTGATAAAAGCTATTGTGAAATTTAGAAGGGTGAAATGAAACACGCACAGGACTGCTGCTTTGCTTCAGTGAACACAGAATGGTATTACGTTCAAATACACAATGAATCACATAGTCCAGGTGGACACACTACAGCAATTTATCAGATCCTCCTGTCCACATATTGGAATTGTCAGGGTCGCCCTGAAAGAGGAAATTAATTGCAAGAGATTGTAGAAAAAGATTGCCAATTGAGTCAGAGCTGTAGCTTCAACTTTTCCTCTTTATTGTTCAGTTTCTTGCCATTTTTCAAGTGTGTCAGTATACTAAAAGCAAACACCACTACTGCCTAGTGGCAGCCACAAAACCCTTTAGTTCATCCTAGATGAACTTTTTATACTGATCCTAATATAGCAAGTCTAGAGGTACAGTTAGATCTCTATCTGTTAGGTACTTATATGGCCTTCATCATCCTAGTATCTGAGCACCTCACAATTATTAATGGATTTTATCCTCGCAACAGTCCTATATGGTAGAGATGCCTAATCCCCATTAAATGACTTGGCCAAGGTCATACTGGAGTTTGTGGCTGGGCCAGGTACTAAACCCAGCTCTCTTGAGTCCAAGCCCAGTGCGTTATCCACTTGGCTATCCTTCTGAGCCTTAGTTATGTTATGCATTGCACAAGAGTATTTTTGGAATAGCAAATTACTACTAAAAAAAGGTGATGAAAATACAAAAATGTAAAGAAAATAGAAGAGCAGCTCAGTCATGTTTATAATACAAAGTTTCAACTGGCCCTGTCTGGTAGTGCTGATTTTTCTGCAGACAGAAGGCTGCAAGTGTAGTGTGAGCAAATGTTCCTGCTGAGCCCCCTCTGTGGGCTATAATTGCTCCCTATAAATAGCAGAATAGAGGCTCTCTTACCTGTTTTATGTATTGAACACATAGTATTTTCCCTAGCAGTTTCCTTTCCAGTTATGACTCCCATGCAGTGGTTTGGATTTGGGTGGAATCCATATATATATATTTTTTGTGACTTACATTTACCGTTTGCTAATTATAATAAGAAATGCACGATTTATCTTCCTCCTCAGCTTTGTGTGAGTCCCCCGACTATCTGAGATTTTCACACCTCAGTTACTTTCTGTGGTATAAGAATGAAAGGAGATGAGGCATATTCAGAGAGGGGATGAAAGCTCAGTATTTGTTATTGAAAGAGAGCTTGGTTCCTAATAGAACACATACAATTCCTTGTGACCACAAATCTGTGCACAAAGAATACTGCAATGTAAAATTAGTATACAAGAGCTTAGTTAATTTGTGTATTGGGCATAATGGCTACATTAAGTTAAAGCTGATCAAAACAGCATCAATTTAAGCACAATCTGGTCACCTGTCACCAATTAAGAGGGGGGAAAAGACAAAATTTGGTTTCAGTTTATTGCATGAGGGGTTACAGAACACTGTCAGAAAGGATACTTCATATAGTGATTATAAATCATTACAGACTAGAGCTCTAAGAGCCACATGAAATAAAATAAATCTCAGTTACTAATTAACCCTTTCTGCCTTCTTCATTGATTTCTTTGGGAGTTTTTTTGGTGATATTGCGTATCTTCTTGTAGCAGTGAAAGGCTGGAGTGATGTGTAAGTTTCTCTGAAGTGAAGCTAGAAAAAAATGGGCTTTAAATTATTTGGGGATCTCTGAATCAGCCCCAGTATGCCTCTTTTCAGTTTTTATGAAACTGTGGGATGTGAAGGGAATAAACTTTAAGCACAGGAAGCCGCTAACATCCAATAAACAGAGAGGCAGTGTGGCTAAGTGAATAGAGCACTGTACTGGGACTCAGAAGATTTGGCTTTGGTTTTACTTTGGATTTGCCACTGGCCTGCTGGGTGACTTTGGGTAAGTCAGTTCAACCTCTCTGTGCCTCAATTTCCCTTTCTGTAAAATTGGGATAATGCTACTTAATCTGCTTTTGGCTCTACCAGTGAAAAGCGCTAGGTCAGTGGTTTTCAAAATATTTGTATTGGTGACCCCTTTCACACAGCAAGCCTTTGAATATGATCCCCATTTATAAATTAAAAATGGGGGGGGTAATTTAATGGGGATTCGGAGCTGTCAGCCCCACAAAGCTGATGGCTCGTGACCCCCTGTAACCACCTTTCGACCCCTGAGGGGTCACGACCCTCAGTTTGAGAACCCCTGTGCTAGGCATTGTTTAAGGTGTGATTATTTTCAAAAACATGATGAGAGAGCGGAGTTAGGCAAATGCTGTGTGCTTTAGAAAAATTTCCCCTAGACTTTTTATATTAAAGAAACATAATGCTAAAGGAAAAGAAAAGGACATAATTGTCTCAAACTCAAGCTTGGCATGCTTCAGGTTGTCTTCCAGCCAGCTCTTCAGCTATCAGAAAGAGCAATGAAATTCACCTTTAGTTTAGAAACTACTTTCTCTGTGATGGGCTGGACCTCTGTGAACTATCCACTAAGAGCTCACACTCTTAGAGAAGCCTTTCCAGTAGGTCCTCCTAGTAGTTGGTACATTTTTCAATCTGGGAGAGAGAAGATGGCCATTTTGCACCCGACTGTTGCAGACTGCATTTCCCTCTTGTTTAGCTCCTAAGTATTTTAGCTACTATGTTCCCACGCTTGTTTTCCTTTCCTCTTATTCCTGAGGAGGTGGCACATCCTCACACAGTGATAGAAGGGATGATGTGAAATGAGCTATCACAGCAGTTTGTAGTCAAAGGGCAAGGTTCACCATTGGTCTAGGCAAGTCCAACTTTGCTAAGGTCACTAGAGGTATACCCACTTATCCCAGTAGTAAATATAGCCCAAATTCTGTCACTGTATTTTAAAAGCGATTGGATTTTATAAACATAATACTTTTAGTCAGCATATGAATGAGGCCTGATTCTTTGATATACTGAGAACCCTCAACCCCCAGGAGTATTAATGGGAATCAGAACTGTGTGTGTCCAGTATGCTAGTGGTAATTACCATGTTTAAGGATCAAAACTGATCACTGCAGGAAACAGTAAGAAATCTCTGCCTTCCCCATGCAAAGCATGATTAGGTGCATATAGGGTTTGTTTATTTATCTCCCCATTCAGCATCAGGAAGTGACCTCTCCAAGAAGTAGGAATTGATGGACCAGGAGTCTGATATATGATGGCAAAATCCTCTATTTCTCTTCAAAGGCTTCCCAAGATTTATTTTTTTAATTATCTACAGCTATGATTTTTGTTAACAGCAGACGGAGCTGGAGGAAAAGGAGGAGGAAAGAGGAAATGCAACAAGGCTCTGTAGCCTAGTTCCTCTTGCAATTTTGTAAACTGCAAAGAGAGCTCTTACAGTACAATTAAATATAAAAAAGTACTACTCAAATATTTCCTTTGCAATAAACATTTCATTATGGTGAGTTAAGTGAGAAAGCATCTGTTAAATTGTTTTAAATAACTGCATTACTTAATCAAAATAGATTCCTGAGTGAATTTGTTAAAGTTTCTTTTCTGAGAGTTTCAGCATCTGCATCTGCTGACTGATTTATTTCCCTGACATTAACTGAGTATTATGGGAAAAAACACAGTTTGACCTCAGGCGAGCTGGTGTGAGACATAAGACTGTTTCAGGTTGAATTTGCCTTCTTAAATTTTTCATGAAATTCTCTCAGCAGGACCACTGTTCAGCTCTGAAAAGATTTTGAACCTAATAACCATAACTGCTTTGGTCCAGCCATCAAAAAAACATTTATTTCATCAAAGCTCACCCTGTTTCCTTCCCCCCGCCCCTTTTAATACAGGATAATAACACTGAATAGGTTTAAGGGCCATCAATTGTAAAATTATCATTTTTCACCAAAGCAACATTATATTAAACGCTTAATTATTCATTACTAATGCTTGTCATGGTGAAATATTGTCCCAGTAATTTTTAAAGCACCAGGCCTAGCTTTTCTTCCTTGAAGGTTAATGGCTGAGCCCTCAGTTTCATTACCCTTCCTATATGTAGCACACCTCATATGTCACAGCTCAGCTTTCCGCTGCCTTTTTCTCCCCCTAGTATCTAAAGACCACAATACAAAATATTTGTTAAATTCAGTTGCTTGGCTTCATTTTGGTGTTTGAATTGGGGTCAGTGGTCTATATGGGCTTTAAAGATAGGTACAGTCTTCAAAGATGGGTACAGTCTTTCTTGGCTAAACTGAATCATTCTTGTAGGGGAATTTTAAAAAATGTTAGTTTTAAATGGATCAAGAGACACTGAGATTATGAACAAATTATACAACTCGCAGAAAGCTATTTACTCATCTGAAATTACACACATGAAATATTGATGGTGCATTAATTACATGAGGGGGATGAATGTTGTCTGCTTTCAGCCTAACTGGATACAACCCCCAGGATTGCAGACTTGAGCATTTTTGCTCTGTAAACCTCTAACTAGATCGGCATTGTTTAGCCTTACTGAATGTTAAAGTACTATAGTTTGGAGCCTAACTTCAGCGTTCTTTGTTGTTGATGGATTTAGGTTATCTGGAGTATTTCAAGACATTGGCAACAGGAGAAATCAAATTTTAACAAAGAGACCATTCATTTCATTGTAAGGGAGAAGGGTTAAAGAATGCTTCAAACACCAGACTCAGTTCTGTGTTTCTTGTGTATCGAAAACTTCCATTGAAGTCAGTAGAAGTCTTGAGTGCAGGACTGGGCCAATTATATTTTATACAATTTTCCCACCTCCTCCCTCTCTTTTTTTGAGGGGTGTGTGTGTCTGGGGGAGATGGGGGGTGGGGTGAGGTAAACATGTTTGAAAGCTAACATTTATTTTCCTAGATCTGAAAAAATTGAATAAAACCCCCAAGCCCCCATTGCAGCCCCCAGTGCTATCAGTTTTGTCTTATAAGCTCTTTTCTACCTGTACTAGTGGCATTTGTTTATTGAACCTATTTGGATTGGGGAATTTTTTTGATTTCTGAACATGCCAGGACTTTCAGTTTTGCACTTCTGTTTTTCCACTTGTGCCTATTGTACTAAAACTGAACCAGTAACATCAACTCAAACTCTACTAATTACTGACTTTCACCCCATATATAAAACCAGCATTGTATAAATAATGAATTTTGACCCTCTCTACGTATGTGTCAGTGTTCTATAAGCAGGGCCGGCTCCAGAGTTTTGGCCGCCCCAAGCAGCCAAGAAAAAAAAAAGCCGCGATCGCGATCTGCGGCGGCAATTCGGAGGGAGGTTCTTTGCTCTCAGCGGGAGTGAGGGACCGTCCGCCGAATTGCCACCAAATACCTGGACATGCCGCCCCTCTCTGGAGCGGCCGCCCCAAGCACCTGCTTGCCAGGCTGGTGCCTGGAGCCAGCCCTGTCTGTAAGTATAAACATGTGGTAATTGTCAGCAGAGCTATTTTATATGCTTTAAAGCAGATAAATAATTAATAAGTATTGCATTTATTTATGAAAGGGACACTGTCAAGGTGAAAATCACCTGAGGTTTTTAACAAAATTCCTTAGCAGTTACTAGTAACACTGATTAATGAAAATGAAATAATTTGAAAACTTTAATGTAGGCCTTGCTTACGCAGTCTGTACTGAGACTTGGTTCCCATTGACTTAATGGGAGCTGGGCCTCAGGGAGGACTGCAGACACTGATCAGTAAATGCCATCATTGTGCTGGTTGTGTGCTTTTTTGCACTTATCGCAGCTTTGACAGTAAAACTAGACCGTTTATTTTCACTTTCTGATTCTTATGTTCTAGCACAGTCTTATTGGGCTAGATTATCTCCCGCTTACCTTCCTGCTCCCCCACTAGGGTGGCCAAGTGCCCGGTTTTTGACTCGCAAGTCCAGTCGAAAAGGGGACCTGACGGTGTCCGGTCAGATCTACTGACCGGACACCCAAAGTCCAGTTACTGTGGGCTGGGGGAGGTGCTGGGTCATCACCCACTCCAGCCCCTACTAAGCCAGGGCTGCTTTCTACCTGGGTTGGGTAGCTGCAGCTCCCAGCCCCAGCTCGGCAAGTGAGTCCGTCCTGACCTGGGAGGGGAGGTGGGAGGGGAAAAGCAGCAAGTGACAGGGGAAGAGAAGTGGATGGAGGGCAGGGCCTTGGGGGGAAGAGGCAGGGCAGGGGAGGTTCCAGCACTCCTGCTGGAGTGTCCGCTTTTTAAATATTACCAAATTGTCAACCCTATCCACCACCCTGTGGTAAAACCTGCTCAAAGGGGCTCAGGAGGTGGAACACTCAGTGAGAATTTCTTGCTGAAACTCCCCACAACATTCTATTGAAGGCCCTTTATAGCGTTGCCCTGGAGACTCGCTACAAGACATTCCTGGTGGGGAGGTCTCAGCAGAATTGTTTTCTCCAGGGAATCTCAGAGATGATGTAGGGGGAATTACATCCATTTCCTTCAGCCTCTCTATATGCTGATAGTCTCTGTTCCCTCACCATCAGAAAACCCGGATCCACAGAGCACCCTGCATGGGGTCCAGAGGATGGAGGAGACTTGTGCCACGCAGACAGGGCTGGGCCCTATTCCTTGTGGAAAGGGATAGATGTGTGCATGGAGGGTCTTTTCTATAGGCCTGGTGTAAAGCCCATTAGAGTCAATGGAAAGATTCCCATTGACTTCATAAGGCTTTTGATCAGGTATTAAATACAGTTCTCAGGGGAACAACCTGCGCCAATATATTTAGGTTTTTAATCCACATTACTGGGAATGTTTGAATAATAAAACTAGATTGTTTTTCCTTTAATTCATTAAAGTATACCCATTCATACTTGGATTTGTAATACCTCCTTCTCCACACCCTTTGACTTTGGGTTTACCCTTGCTGACACTATCCCTACTAAAATCTGAAATCTTAAAATAAAATAAACAACCTTTTATATCTTTGGTGATTCTAGCACATGGCCTGTCAGAGCCCTGCTCCCCTTCTTGGGTGGTTTCTGCTCACAAGTCAATTATACTTTGAATGTAGGCCATACATGCAATACAATAATGGGTTTAGATGGGCAGAGTGCAATACTATCCAACTTTCCAGGAATATCCTGTTCTGTGATGCTACCAAAACACTGGCACACCAGCCCTGATATGTGGTTCTGGTTTCAACAATTCAAGAAGGATGTTGATAAATTGGAGAGGATTCAGAGAAGAGCCACAAGAATGATTAAAGGATTAGAAAACATTCCTTAAGAGTTATAGACTCAAGGAGCTCAATTTATTTACTTTAACAAAGTGAAGGTTAAGGGGTGATTTGATTACAGTTTATAAGTACTTACATGGGGAACAAATATTTAATAATAGGCCCTTCAATCTAGCTGGCATAAGTATAACAGTCAATGCCTGGAAAATGAACTTGACAAATTCAGACAAAAAATAAGGTATACATTTTTAATGGTTGAAAGTAATTAAACATTTGGAACAATTTACCAAAAGTTGTGATGGATTCTCCACCGCTGGCAATTTAAATCAAGATTGGATATCTTTCTAAAGGATATTCTCTAGGAATTATTTTGGGGAAGTTCTCTGGCCTGTGTTATACATGAGGTCAGAATAGATGATCAGAGTGGACCCTTCTGGCCCTGGAAATCTCTGAACCTTTGTGGATTAAAAAAACCCCTAGATGTAGTGGCAACACTTTTTCCTATACATGGGTGAGTTGGGAAGCAGAGAGGCCATGTAGGAAGACTTCTCAGATGCTGTGTAGTGTGGAACAAACTCAGTGGTGTCTTTTAAGGCAAAAGCATGGAAGGGGTAGAGATTGGGCATTGGTAATTAGTTTATGAATGGAGAGATTCATCTACACCACAATCCCTCTCCTTCCTCACAGGGTTGTAGTAGTAGCAGCGAGCATCAGAGAGTACACGTGTTCCCCGCCCTGTTTATGGAGTGGATTTCATCTCCCTTGGCACCTGTGTAATTCTCCTGTGCAAACTGCTTTTATACAAAGGTGAGCAGGTTATCATCATGGACACTTGTGATCAGTGTTTATTTGTGATACATCTAGCGTCATCAGATTAATAAATGCTATAACTTCTTGCTAAAAGCTTTGTTCTTCACTAGCAGAGGTATGGCATAGGTAATCTAACAGGTATTTCTCAGCAAAAACATTTATGATTATAGGAGTACTTGTGGCACCTTAGAGACTAACAAAGGTGCCACAAATACTCCTGTTCTTTTTGAGGATACAGACTAACACGGCTACTACCCTGAAACCTGTCATTTATGATTATATGTCAGTTGCTTGTATGGTAGTTTCACAAAAGTTAACACACACAAAAATCTTTGTCTTTTCTACCCAGCCCTATGAGGCAAAAGCATAAGTAAATATCTTTCAGAAAATGGCGTTCATTCAGACTGCGGAAAAACACTACAGGCACTCGTCCCATGTTCCTAGGACGCTCCCCACCTTTTAGGTACCCCTCTCTCCACCTGGGAGTGATCCATTTCTGATCAATATGGTTTAATCTGTCCTTTTTCACATTTTAGCTCAAATTGGCTATCACATTTAATTGCTAATCTCCAGCCTTAGCGAATCATATGTTCTGAATGTTTAATTATTCGGCAAGTATAATATAATTAGCCATTTGTTTTATAAACAGTTTTCATTAGCGGTTCCAAATGGCGAAGTAAATGGCATTAACGTGTACTTAACACAATTTTCCTTTCAGTGGAGCATTGTTTCCTGTGAGTTAATTTTATGTTGGCACTGAAAATATAGGTTCATCATTCCATCGTGCAGCATTCCTTGTCTCTTTTTAGGGATAGCACACAGATCGAGACGTAGGTGAATACTGCATTGCATGTTCTGGAGAATGAGGGAGTCATGTATTATTTTTTTATAAATATCGTATGCACTTCAATTTACCTGTGCAATATTATCCTGCCTAACTGCATCAAGTTAAAGCAAAGGAAGCTGTAAAGCAGGCTCAGAAATCCAGTCCCAAAGTTGGTTCCACTGTTGAGATAGGTGAAGGAAGCCAGACCCATCACCTGAAAGGTATACTTGAGAGGGATAAAACGAGATCTAAAGTGCCTCTTTTCCTATAACCATGTCAGGTGTTCACCCAGATTTCCCATTGACTTCAATTGAATGTTTGAGTGTGCAAGGAAGGGATGATTGAGCCCTTGTAGTAGAAACTGCCACAACCTCAGTAGAAACACATTACCTCAGTGAGGATGGGGGAGGGAAAGGCAACCTGCATACTTGTATGTAACAAGTGCCACACAGTTATACATATGCATATTGTACCAGGACTCAGTTGTGTTCTGCAGCTCTTGGACAATCTAGGATATGGGGAACACCAGCAACTCCTCCCAGCTGTACCCCCACAATAGTGCTCCCAGAGGCCATTCCCTTCACAGAGCCAAGCTCAGGCTCTGCATGGCACTGTATTGCTGCACTTTTCTGTTTTGTTTGACTATAGTTTTTAATTAAAGGTTTCTTTGTAGCTATCACACAATAGATTATTTTGTTTCACAATTAAAGACCTTTTCAGTATCATTTCATTTGAAGGTTTATTTTTGTTTGTTCCATAATAGATTGTTTAATTATAAAAAACATTGAAAAATTTATTCATAAGAAGTCAACAATGCATTTAACACAGAAATTCATTATGTGTTATATAATTCATAAGGTTTTACAAAAGTATATAGGCAAAGACACAAGGTAAAATAAGAATTGTTACAATGTTGCAGCTCTACCATCTACAAACAACACTGAACTGCTCACGATCCAAATCTCTCCCACCCCACCTGCACAGATTAACAGCTGGATGTTCAGCTGCACGATTTCAGGACTAAGACTCAAAATAAGAATAATAGACATTGCCTCAGCTGTTTCCATTTTGTTTTGGACTCCTTGCTAGTTGCTCAAACCGCTCTCAAATATGGGGCAAAATTCAACAGGCTGCTGCAATCTTGGGGACATTTTTTCTGTTGCTTCCAACCTATCCTATAAACAGCACCACCTTTCTTTAAAACTGCCAAATGCATGCTCAACTACCATTTTGCAAATACTGAGGCAGTAGATAATATGTTCCTTCCTTCTGTCCAACTGGCCTGTGAATGGCTCCAGTAACCAGGGAAGCAGAGGATAGGCTGGGTATCCTAGGATAACTGAAGCAATCTCCATGCCATTAATGTCCCTACTGTTCCCGAGACCAAGCATTCCTTTCCCAATTAAGGTAAATAAGAACATAAGAATGGCCATACTGGGTCAGACCAATTTTCCGTTTTCCGACAGTGGCCAGTGCCAGATGCATCAGAGGGAAGGAGCAGAACAGGGTAATTATTGAGTGATCCATCTCCCTATAGTCCAGTCCCAGCTTCTAGCAATCAGAGATTTTGGGACACCCTGAGAATGGGGTTACATCCCTGACTGACTTGGTTAATAGCCATGGATGGGCCTATTCTCCATGAACTTATTTAATTCTCCTTTGAACCCAGTTATACTTTTGGCCATCACAACATCCCCTGCCAACGAGATCCACAGGTTGACTGAATGTTGTATGAAGAAGTACTTCCTTTCCTTTGTTGTAAACATGCTGCCTATTAATTTCATTGGGTGACTCCTAGTTCTTGTGTTATGTGAAGAAGTAAATAACACTTTTTCTCCATGCCATTCATGATTTTATAGACCTCTATCATATCCTTTCCCCCCTTAGTTATCTCTTTTCTAAACTGAACAGTCCCAGTCTCTCCTCATATGGAAGTTGTTCCATAACCCTAATAATTTTTATTGCCCTTTGCTGTACCTTTTCCAATTCTACTAATCTTTTTTGAAATGGGGCAACCAGAACTGCATACAATATTCAAGATGTATACAATGGATGTATACAATGGATGTATATAGCTGCATTATAATATTTTCTGCCTTATCTGTCCCTTTCCTAATGGTGCCTAACATTCTGTTAGCTTTTTTGACTGCCAATGCACATTGAACAGATGTTTTCAGACAACTATCCACAATGACTCCAAGATCTCTGTTGTTGAGATTATATTTTCCAATGTGCATTACTTTGCACTAATTGACATTGAATTTCATCTGCCATTTTGTTGCCCAGGTTTTTGTGATTCCTTTGTTATTTTTAGTTAAGTTCAAAGCTTATAGCAATCTTGAGTAATTTTGTATCATCTGCAAATTTTGCCACCTCACTGTTTAGCCCTTTCCCCAGATCATTTATGAACACATTGAACAGAATAGGTGCCAGCACAGATTCTTGGGGGACCTCAGTATTTACCTCTTTCCATTTATTCCTACCCTTTGTTTCCTATCTGTTAACCAGTTAACCAGTTACTGATCCCTGAGAGGACCTTCCCTCTTATCCCATGACTGCTGTATTAAATAGAGTGGAGTTCTGAAAGATCCTTGCATTCTGGACCCTTCCAGACCACCCTGCAAACCTCTGTGGTGGTCAGTGGGTGCACCAGGGAGAAATATGTCTTTCTGTTTATAAATTCTGATCCCTGATGGTGGTGGCAGACAATGGGTCCCATCAGTTGCCCCAGTACAGTTTGGGAACCAGGGGGAGGGATAGCTCAATGGTTTGAGCATTGGTCTTCTAAACCCAGCATTGTGAGCTCAATCCTTGAGGGGGCCACTTAGGGATCTAGGGCAAAATCAGTACTTGGTCCTGCTAGTGAAGGCAGGGGGCTGGACTCAATGACCTCTCAGGGTCCCTTCCACTTCTATGAGATATGTATATCTCCATATATTATGTGTATAAAGCCATCAACATCTCCTAAGCATTACCAAGTATTATGCAGAGCTGGCTTTCTTAATGTGCACATCTGCCTCACGACTGATTGTTGCTTCATTCTGTAACATCTTGCCAAGAAAAGTAAGCTGCTTGGTGAAATGATCGCTTCGTGTGTTGTACCTTTCAGGCTTATTGATGGATCTTGGAATGGTTGTTGAGGAGCTGGCTGGTACATAGCCTCAGTTTTCATTCAGCTGATGGTAAGGCCAAAGCTATGAGCCACCACAGCAAAGTAATTTGTACGAGCTTGTAGTGCTGCTTCAGAATGTGCCTCTATAGCATAATCATTTGTATAGAGTAGTTCCTGGATTGACACTTTGATCACCTTAGTATTTGCATGCAGATGCAAGTGATTAAAAAAGCTTTCCAGTGAGAAAGGATATACAGATGCGATTTCAAGAGCCATGGAGCACTTCCTCTAGCATTGCTGTGGAGAATAGACCAAAAAGGCTAGGAGCAAGGACACATTCTTGCTTCACTCCATTTGTGGTTGAAAATGGGTCTGTTAGGTGACAATCAACACTAACTCTCCCAGCCATGCCTTCATGGAATTGCCGAAGGTTATTAGTAAATGTGTCTGGTCATCCAAATGTAATGAACCATTTCCAGTACAGTTGACTGTGTCAAAAACTTTGGTTAGATTGAGAAACATGATGTACCAAGGTTGATGCTAGTTGCAACGTTTTTCCTGTAATTGTTGGATGATGAAAATCATGTAAAAAATGCTTCTTTGAGCAAAAAAGCTGCATTGAGACTCAGATAGAATTTTGTTGATAATTTGGGCCAAGAGCCAGTTCAAAAGGATCCAGGTAAGAATCTTACCAGCCACAGAGAGCAAGGAGATGCTGTGGAAATTACCTCAGTTGCTTTATGAGCCTTTGTGCTAATGGATAGTAATGACGTTGGCACCTTTCTGTTTTTGCAGTGTGATTTCTGGAAACCAGACATTTGAGAAGAATTCAGAAAGCTTGTCAATGAGAAGATTTCCTCCATTTTTGAGAACTTCAGCTGAAATGGTACCAGGACCAGGAAATTTGTTATTTTTCACTGATTGGACAACCTTATTAACAGCTAGTGTGTGTGCATCGGCAAGTGCATCAGATGAGACAGTTCTCTGACGTTATTCAGTGACTCATCTGAGACAGTAGATAGATGATTAAATTATTCACTAAAAGTGTTCATGCCACTGTTGGTGGATGGCAGTGTGATTTGTGATGAGAAATTCACCATCAGCACTTGTTAGGTGTGTCAAGGCAGATCATTTAGGGCAGTACACTGCTTTGACCACATCACAGAAGCCTTTGGAGTTATGTTTTTCAGCAAAGATCTGAAGTTCATCTGCTTAGTGATCAAACCACATAGTTTGCATTTCATAGAATCCTAGATCATAGGACTGGAAGAGACTTGAAGGTCATCTAGTCCAGTCCCCTGCACTCATGGCAGAACTAAGTATTATCTAGACCATTCCTGAGAGGTGTTTGTTTAACCTGCTCTTAAAAATATCCAATGATGGAGATTCCACAACCTCCCTTGCCAATTTAGGAAGTTTTATCTAATGTCCAACCTAAACCTCCCTTGCTGAAATTTAAGCCCATTGCTTCTTGTCCTATTCTCAGAGGTTAAGAAGAACAATTCTTCTCCCTCATCCTTGTAACAACCTTTTATGTATTGAAAACTGTTGTCATGTCCCCTCTCAGTCTTCTCTTTTTCAGACTAGGCAAACCCAGTTTTTTCAATCTTCCCTCATAGGTCATGTTTTCTAGACCTTTAATCATTTTTGTTACTCTTCTCTGGACTCTCTCCAATTTGTCCACATCCTTCCTGAAATGTGGTGCCCAGAACTGAACACACTACTCCAGCTGATTATTCCCTTCTATTCAGAACTGGTGAGGCCACATCTGGAGTATTGCATCCAGTTTTGGGCCCCCCACTACAGAAAGGATGTGGACAAATTGGAGTGAGTCCAGCAGAGGGCAATGAAAATGATTAGGGGGATAGGGCACATGACTTATGAGGAGAGGCTGAGGGAACTGGGCTTATTGAGTCTGCAGAAGAGAAGAGTAAGGGGGGATTTGATAGCAGCCTTCAACTACCTGAAGGGGGGTACCAAAGGGGATGGAGCTAGACTGTTCTCAATGGTGGCAGATGACAGAACAAGGAGCAATGGTCTCAAGTTGCAGTGGGGGAGTTCTAGGTTGGATATTAGGAAACACTATTTCACTGGGAGGGCGATGTCCCACCCAGAGCCTGCACCCCAAACCTCCTACTGCACCCCAACCACCTGTCATATCACTGGCCCTGCTCCAGAGCTCACCTCCTAACTTGAGCTGCACCCCCTTCCACACCCCAATCCTCTGCCCCCACCCTGAACCCACTCCTGCACTCCAAACCCCCCATGGGCCCCACAAAATCGTATAGCCCTGGGCCCACAGGAGAGTTAATCTGGCTCTGCTGCTCAGTGGTGCAGCGGATGGAATCCAAGGCCACATTCATCCAGCTCTGAGAGCTGAAATACAGACCAAATTGCCTCTGTGTATTTGAGGCTACCAGCATAGTGGTGCAGAGGATTACTGGGTCCATGCTGGCACACAGGAATTTGAAAATGGCACTAGCCTGTCCTGAAAGGATGTCTGGGGCAGAGACAGAGAAAACATGGGATTGTTTTAAATTTTGAACTCGCTTGGCTTCTGTTATACATCCCACAATGCACAGTGATAAAAATCCCAGAATGCACACTGCTCAGCAGCAAAGCAAAGGGCCCTGGCATACCCTCTGAGAACGTCACATATTTAGAACACAGCAAGCTGCTGCTGTGTATGTACAATTATGTGTATTGAAAAAGGGCACACCATCCAATGTGCAAGCTGATAAGCATAAAAAAGCTGTGGACAAGCCCCAACTAGAGTCAATTTTTAGTGCACTATTGCTCTTGGAAACTAGGCTTTGGCATTTGGACTAAGATCTCTGAAAAAGGGGATTGGCTGCATGCTGTTTTGTGACCACCTCTGTTCAAAGACAGTTGTGTACGTAGTGTAAACTAAACAAGTAGCACTAAGAATATCTTCAGACTCTGCGTTGCTGTTTTCTCCAATGGCAAGCCAACTTGCTAAGTCCCCAGTATCTACTACTCCTTGGCAGATGGATGACAAACATTTTTTCTATTCCAGTTCTGCTCTCTGGACTCCCTAGAATTAGATAATGTGCCATCTTTCCCTTGCCTTGGGGCCAGCTGGTTTTTCAAACCAAATTGTACATCATACTGAGTACCACAGTCTTGCTGTAATTTTAATTGTAATTGCTTTTAGCATTTTAATATCCTAACTTTTTTGCTTAATTAGTAGGCAACATATCAAAAGAATGAGATATGGCACAGAGCAACATAAAACATTTGGGGCCAGGGTCAAAAGTCCACCCATTTTTTAATTTACCTGATGTTTAAATCTGGACCGGGACTATTTGTATATCAAAAGTACAAATGCTATAGCAGCAAACTTCTATACTACAGACAAACCAAACTAGTACAAAGGAGTCCAGGTGAGCTGTCAGTGGAAGTGGCATTTCCTGTATTGTCATAAAACCATTTAATAAATATGTAGTATAAGTGTGTGCACTTGGTTAGGGTTAGGGTTAGGGGCCAGACTTCCAAGTGATGCAAATCAGCATAACTCTACATAGATGGTACAAATTAGCTAAGGTAAGCTAATTTGTAGCATCTGATGGTCTGCCCCAATACATGCAAAAGAACATGATGGTACAGTAAGTCCATTTCTGTAAAACAATCCTTGTATGCTGGAGAAAATTATAAATGACTTT
Organism: Trachemys scripta elegans; assembly: GCF_013100865.1. Classification (NCBI taxonomy): domain Eukaryota; kingdom Metazoa; phylum Chordata; order Testudines; family Emydidae; genus Trachemys; species Trachemys scripta. Next base: position 169,623,491 of record NC_048300.1, read on the forward strand.
GCTCTGTGATCGGAACAAAGAGGAAGGAAGAAAGCACAAGCAACTAAGGAATGTAAACCGTTTTTAAAAGTGTCTGGCATAAATTTTTAAAATGAAAATTAAATGTTTCTTGCTTTAGTCAGGGAGTTTAACCATTCCATGGACTTCATAATGTTCTGAAAATGGTAGATTTTTTATTGCCAATTAAAGTACAAAAAAAATCAGAGAAGCACTTTCATTTTTTCAGTACCAACACATACTACTGTAACCCAGTGCACTCATGTCTATGTACTCCCATCTGTGCCTGATCCGTAGAATCTGAGACTGCTGCAAGAGAAGCTAGTCCTTTAGCTACAGCTCTAGAGGCTCAGGCTTCAGCTCTGGAGATCCTTGGCTCAATCCACTATGACAACCAAGATTCTGTTGTTGCAAAAGTAGGGGGTTGTCTGGGATTCAAAGTTCTGTGGGCCTCTCTGCTACAAGGCTGACTAGCTTTGAACCTGAAATCATCATGCTTCTCATTCGTATAAAGTAACCCATAGTAATTCTGCAGCCACACCTGACTGCTGTCTTGTTTGATTCTGTAAACTCACAAGTACCTACACAGGAGACATCCAAGGAGAATGAAGTTACTGCAGGAAATAGTTGTGCGACGCATTAGATAGGACTCTCCACGCTAAATCCAAACTGAGCCAATACTTTGTTAGTGCTATGGGCAGGTCTCAGAAAGGCTGGTTTTTTTCAAGTGAGACTCTGAACCTTGGTCTAGACCACTAAGACCACTCCTACCTGTTCATGCTCTCTGTATGTGTCAATATATGTTCCACTCTATATGCATCCGAAGATGTAGCCCACGAAAGCTTATGCTCTAATAAATTTGTTAGTCTCTAAGGTGCCACAAGTATTCCTGTTCTTTTTAATGATTATTAGATGTCTTCTAGCTCTTTGTACAAGAAAAGGGGTGTTAACTTCTGTCTTGATTAAATTCCAGCCTGTGTACTTAGTATTCTGTGGCTAAGGAAGGGACCTGTGACAACCCCAATCCCCTAAACCATGAGGATTGGGTAAAACAGAAATTCCAGGAAGGAACCAGCTCCCAGGTCTAGACAAACTCAAGTCAATAAAGGCAGGTACAGAAGCAGCTTCAAGAAGGACTCGCAGTGTTGCCAACTCATGTGATTTTATAGCAGGTCTTGCAATATTTGGTGTTTTTTTCTTAGTGTTCCAGCTGCTGGCATAAGAAGTGCCGAAGAATCTTAGCTTTTACTTTAAAAAAAAAATTCCTGCATGGAGGTATAGAAAAGCTTGAAAACAGGACCTAATTAGTGTGACCTAAAGGCTCAGAAACCAGAAGGAAAACATAAAGAACACCACTTTTGTTTTCTCCTTAAATGTCCTGATTTTTAAGTCAGTCTCATGATTGTTTGGGAACTGATGTGATTTTTGAATGCTTGGGTTTAGCAATACTGTGACTGTTGGACACTGACGATATCAGGCTGCTTTCTACGGTTCTTACAGTTTCTTACAGTTTTGATTGGCCATTCTCTCCGTGTACTTAGCAGTTCTCTGCTCCCACACTTTCCTGCCCCCTCTCATGCTCTCCATCTCAGCCTCACTCCACCTGCATGCTTCCTTCCCTCCGCTCCCTGTCCTAGCTCTTCTCTTCTGCGACATTTTCCCCTTCCTTGTATTTCCATTTAGCTAATCTCCTCCTAAGAAAACTCCATTCAAAGAATTAAAAAAAACAAAAAAGCCCTTCCACCAACCTCTTTCGCTCCAAAAATGAAAATTATGAAAATTCTACAACATGACTTAGTAAACCATCAGTCTGTCCACTTTGCTGATGAATTCTGTCTTCCCTTACCCTTTGCCTTGTCTGTTTAGATTGTAAGCCCTTTGAAGGGACTGTCTATTACTTTGTTTGTACAGTACCTATGAGGACGGGGCCCCCTTCTCATCCTGCCCCTATGAGCATACACAACATAATAATGTGTGTACTATTTATCATACTGTTTCTGTATAGAGCCAGATACTGACCTCATGTATGTGAGTTCAGCTTCCTTTGAAACTCAGTGACAGTTGTGCATATGAGAGCAGAATTTGGACCTGAGTTTTTAATACCCAAAAATGTAATTAAAAAAACAAACTTGTAACTTATTAGATGGAAAAATATTTCCCAATGTAGAGTGCTAATGAGTATGAAGTAAATAGACATTGCATGTTACACAGCCGTTCTGGATGAGAATATGCAAACTACCATTAACATAAAAAGACTTTGGGGCTTTTATTCTTACAGCTTTTAAAGGCTTATTGACTAAAGAACTGGTAACTGTTTGTAATTGTTTTTTGTATGTGTTATTTAGTTGATTTTTTTTAAACAGTGTAGATGCAAATGGGTCTCTCTCATTTGTTGCCCCAGGGTATCCTTGGAAATGAGCTGTGTCATCTCGATGAGTTTTTCCTGATGAAATATTCTAAAATAAATAATCTTTGCAACAGTTTTACAACTTGCCATCTGTGCTAAAGAAAACTACGAGAAACCACTTAGTTCACAGTGCACTAGCCATTTTTAAAGCTGTATGATACCGTATAATTATAAAATGGTGAATTGCCCATATCACTCTCAACTATGGTGTCAATGCACTGGTCATTATTTTGTATAAAAAAAGGTTATTTACCAGTAGTAACTAAACTACAGTACCCGAGATACTGAATTATTGCCTTAGCCTTAGAATAGGAAATAATTATATTATCTTGGGTAGACTGGTGTTAGTTAATGTTTTTTTTTTTTTTAAATGTTACCAGCAGTAAATGGCTACTTTATAATATAGCTTTATTTGGACTTGGGGCTGATCTTTATATTTTCATCTCTGAAACATCATGCAGATTTATATTTGGATTATAGATTAGTTTCTAAACTCTCTGGGGTAGGGGCCATCTTTTTGTTCACTGTTTGTACAGCGCCTATGCCCGGGGCTCCAATGCAGGACCATAATACAAATATTAAACAAAATTATGGATAAGTACTAATACAGATAACAAGTTTTTGGTATGGACATTCTTAAGAGAACATTAAAGTTGCAAAATTTAGCACTCAAAATCAAGAAATGCCAAAGTGAAGTTGGCCCATTCAACCTTAATTCTAGCCTCTTGTGTATGTGCATTATGATGGTGTTTAATTACATGATCAAAAGTGTAACAAGCCAGTGGCTGGAGGACGAAGCTAGAAAAACTCCGACTAGAAGTAAGGCACAAATATGTAACAGTGAGGGTAATTAAGAACTGGAACAATTTACCGACTGTTCTGGTGGATTCTCCATTCTTGGAAATTTCTAAATCAAGATCAGATATTCTTTTAAAAGATACTCTGTAGTTTAACCAGAGTTATTGGACTGGAAGCAGGAATTAATTTAGGGAAGTTCTATGGCCTGGGTTATACAGGAAGTTAGACTAGATGCTCACAATGGTACCTTCTGGCCTTATAATCACATACCTGAATCACACACGGATACTTCTGCAGCACCACTGCCTCACTGAGCATGCAAGGTGGATAGTGAGCAGTGCATGAGGAAGGGTGGGACATTTATTTTTAAATACCTTACTAACGAAGACAATCACGGTAAAAGAAATTCTCTATCTAAATTAAATACATAAAATTTACACATTATTTGTACACATAGCATTTCAGTTCATCATCATTATCCTCACTATGCCATGAGAGCATTCCTGCCTCTTTCATTCATCACCAACAAATACCTGCTACCCAGTCAACCCACTGTTTGAGGCAGGACAGTGCATGTGTGTGACTTTAAATGTGAAACACATGTATTTGGGTGTGTGTTTGACATGGGTGGGGAGCAGCATGGGCCCAATCGAACATTCACCAAAGTCCATTAGAAAGCCTTTTATTGAGTGAGCGGCAGTACTTGTGTGTTGCTATGTAAATGGGAGTTGTGAATGAGGCTGTGAGGCATGGGGAATACATGTGTGTATGTGTGGGACTAATGATAGTTTGTATGTATGTCAGGGTACTGTGTGTGGGGACAGCTGAGATGTATATGTGGCTCTGTGTGGGAAAGGCATGGGCATATATGAGAGACAGAGAAGAAAGAGGAAGAAAAAAAAAGGTAAAAAAGTTTGAAAGCAGAGAAAGAAGTTAAATCAAGCCTGGGAATGAGAGACAAAGCGAAAGAGAGGGAAGGATCATTAGTAAATTGGGCATCAAAAATAAACTTTTGAAAGGGAAAGTTGCCAAGATGTAGAAGGGAAGAAACGGATGAAATGAAGGAAGGGGAAAGAAAAAGAGGAGAAACGTAAGCAGCGGAAGTATAGTCACATACATATTTAATTAGTATCCCACAGAGTTACATACCAAAATTGTACAACAAATTAATATAAATAATAATTATGATTTGCTTTATGATAACATCTAGAAGACCCAAACAAGAGCAAGGGTCTATTTGAGCTAGGCACTGCAGAAATAGGCAATAAGAGGTCATCCCAGCCCCAGAGAACGTATTGGATTGTGTGCATACACAATGTGAATTGATGAACAAATCAGAAGTATTTAGGGATCCTCAAAAGAATGGCTCCATGGGAGACCAGAAACTTAAAAATGTGAGCCTCCCTTTCTCCCCTCCCCCCAAGTGATTGTCTAAGTTGGCAGTGTGCACCACTTTGAATTCTCAGGCCCACACAGGGTAAAGCTTAAATCAAAGTTTCATCTCTCCAAAATGTAAGAGAAATACGGTGACACGGTAAAGCAATAACACCAGGAAAGATTAAACTCTATATCTAGCAGGCTGATTTATATACAGTGTATTAAATAACTGACATGAGAACAAAATGATTAGCATGCATTTTTCATAGCCTCCTAGAATATAAAGTATTTCTAGCTGAGCAGGAATGAAGTGCTTTATTCATTTGGTTATTGATACTAGCAGGATTACTGAGGAATTTTAAACATTGCCCTGGATATTGTTCTCATTGCAGTCTGGCAAACTGTTTCTTTATGAGGAGTCACATCTCGCTGTATTTATCGAAGCTGCTTCTGCTTGACTTGATTCTCCCGGTCACACTATATTTTTGAGCATGGACCTAAAGAACTCAGCTGAGAATGGGACAATTTGAAAGTTTTCTGAACTAAAATTCCTGTGAACTTTTGACTATAATAGAATTTAGTAGGTATTAATTCAGGACAACATGCTCAGTCTGAACGCTCTGTTTTAATGACAGCTACATATTCTAGCTACTCGCTCTAAGAGTTTATTTCTGGCACCCAGAATTAAGTTGGAGAATAGTTTATAAAAGTAATAGGAAGGCAGTTATAACTGTGCCTAGTATCTTCCAGGTTGCCTGCTGTTCCCTATAACCACTATAGTCCTTGCTAACTCTTCAGTAGCAGTTTGTGGAGGGACAGCCATAAGCTCCTTTGTGTACTGATCTTACATAAAATACTGCCTTCTCTCATTCTTCCTCCTAACCACCCAACAGTGGGTGCCACAAGTAAATTTCAAGCCTCTATTTAAAAAGTTTTCTTTAGAAAAAGCATATTTTATTGGCAAATTATAAAAACAATGACAGTCATAAATATATATATATATACACACTCTGGATGCTGAAAACAGCTACTACAAAGAAGTCCTGTTATAACTGAGCCGGCAGAGTTTTCTGTCCAAACTGTCAAAACATTATAAATAACCTACTGCCATCAGTTACAGCTATGCAACACCATTTAAAGGCACTAAGGTTACATGAGCCTAACTGATGGCAGAATTTAGCACTATATGTCTTTTAACAACTGGCAGTTATTGGTAGATGGCACACAAGTGGAAAAATTTAGTACTAGTAGAAAGCCTATATTCTATGATGAAACTGATTTACTGAAGACTGTATACCTACCATGCACGGTGTGCTTCTGAAAACATTTACATTGATTTAATGTGCTAAGTATTAGTCTTTTGAAACTGGAGTATATTGTATCACAATCAGGTAAATTGAAAACTATTTATGTCAACAATTTAAAAAAAATAGTTTGCATGCCATCTAATTGTTCGTTTTGAGATGTTGATCAGTGACTTGTACCAAAATCAAAATGGATTCTGTGGTGAATTTGGACAATGTCAAAACCTGGACTAATGCTACAAATACTTCAGAGTCCTAAACAAACATTTGAAAAAAATGAAAGCCACTCGGACAGTGTCACTCACTGTTTCGCATGATCTGGCATTAAAAGATCCATTGAAAATGTGCATCCAAATCTCCAGTCTGCTCAAGGAGTCATAGCACTGTCAAGAAGCTTAGGTGAGTTTTCTACCTATAGTCACTTTGAATTTCTGACTAGCATTCACCACGCATTTGATACCAGTGGCATGCTAGCTGCTGCCAGTTCATAATCCAAATATTGAAAAGAGTTGGAGCTCAAATTTTTTTGATGAGTTTGTTTAGTTTCATGACAAAATACCATTCTCTGATCAACTTTGTGAGAAGATCAGACGGCATACAATCTATTTTTCTAAATGCACATATATAGCTTTCAATTTACCTGACTCTTCCTGTCAGACTGTGAAGGTGAATGCTCTTTTCCCCCCAAACTAGCTCTGATCAAAACCAGACTGAGGTCAACCATGAGACAGGAGGCTGAATGGATTATCACTAACGTCTATTGAGAGTGATTTGCCTCAGCTGCTACATTTCAAAGACACAGTCAGTGATTCTGTAACATCAAAGAGTAGAAAGAAGTTCTCTATGAAGCAATAGCTCGTTACCTTGTGTATTAAAACATTCTGGTTATTTTTCACATAAGAATTGCCAGTACATTACATTTAATGTTTATTACTATTATTAAATATTTTGTTTATTATGACAAATCCTGAAATCAAGGAAGATTGCCTGAGTTAGTACTGAATAACTGAGTAAAGACCTCAATATTTGGTCCATGATCATGATTATTAACAACATAATGTGTACTCTAAAGTGCTTTAAATTTGCAGTGTATTTTGAAGGCATTCTGTAAGAACGGTTTCCTTTCCCAATTTACAGGGGCCAGGTAAGCTATGTATGCATTTTGCAATGACAGAATTTCATGTACTATACATTCGCCATATATTGCACACAATATGAGTAAGTTGTATGTGAGATTGAAGGTAGGCATACTGACCGTATAGTCTACCTATCTCATTTGCTACAGAGAAGCTTAATCTTGCCTTGAGTATTCTAGGTGGTTTTGACACTTCCTGAGGGTATCCAGGGCTGTGAGGCACCTAACTATCACTTACTCTTAGTGTGAGGAAGTCTTGTCTGTGACTGCTGAGAGTCAATTCCCCAATTCCACCAGCCATGGGCAACACAAGCACTCCCCTCTAGGCTTAGAGGGGGAGGGATAGCTCAGTGGTTCAAGCATTGGCCTGCTAAGCCCAGGGTTGTGAGCTCAATCCTTGAGGGGGCTATTTAGGGAACTGGGGTAAAAATGTGTCTGGTGATTGGTCCTGCTTCAAGCAGGAGGTTGGACTAGATGACCTTCCTTTCAACCCTGATATTCTATGATTCTTATGCAGGCCCTATTCTCTCTTGACAGGTTAGCAACAGGCATACTCTGTCCTTTGAGTCCTCCAAGCCTGTCCCTGGTCAACTGGACACTTGCAGTATACACAGAACTGCTGCTTCCAAAGATAACAGTATATCCCAGCTTACCAGTTCCATGTTAGATCACTGCTCTGCTTAGCCCAGAGCATTTAGATATGTTTACAGTGAAAACATGTAGATGTTGATTTAACAAAGCACAAATTCAAGTAATGGCGAGTAGAAGTATTGGAAACAGATGGTTATATATAAAATCATAACATACATTCTACACCCTAGACTTAATTAACTAGATATTCTCATGCCTTGTAGATAATGCTTACACAAAGTCCTTTTCAGTGTTTTACAGCCAGGCTGGTGTGATCCTCCTTTCATAGGACAAACAGCTGGTAGCTTATCTCCTCAGTGTGTCTCTTTGTCCCCTCTAGATATACCAGTATCATCCTTTGTCTTCTTTCATAAACAGGACACCCCTCTGCTGACAATGAAACCTATAAGAGAAAAACAAACACAAAACAAAACAATCTTTCAACTGGGATCTGTCTCAGTGTGCAAATTGGCATCCATTGTGAGGCATACAGTACCCAGCACACATGTGGCAAAAAGGGAAAGATAAGTGTCTGTTACCTCCTGCCTGAAATGAACATGTCTGAGATTGCATCTCCTGCTAACCTGACTTAATTCCCAGAGCTTAAGAACATGTTTTTTAGTGTAGATACATAATTCCTTAAATATTATCCATCCATATATTTCACAATGATTATGATGACCAGTGGGCTCTTGGTAGAGACCTGACATGCTTTGGTGAATTATTATGCATATAGTGGACTCTGGGGATCACTGTAAAACCCTGTACACCCCTATGCCCTCTGCCAGTTGGCACCAAATGGTCCCTGGCTCACAGTGGTATTATATCTTCTCATTACTTTTTAACCACAAGAGCCACCAAATATATACTGTGTAAAACATTATTTGCAGGTTTGAAATTATGTAGAATAGATAAAGTTTAAAAGTGTGCGCCTTTGACATACATGGAAGACATATGACAAAAGGAGTTGGAACTGAGCATCAATCATGATAAATCAGGTTTGGTTTCATCATTTTGATATGAATTGTTTTCTTACTGGGCACAGCATGGTATGGAGCTGTTCAGAGCCTTTCTCAAGAATGCCTTCTGGACTTTAAATCTCTTCCTAACACTCCAGAATTTGATTTTTTTTTAAATGAAGTACAATTGTATTCATTTAGCCATAATTTCCCTTTCCCAAGCAATATGCTGAAGAGGAGAGAATGAGGCAGGGCTTAGTCACACCCCAAATACCTTGGACAGTATGGGAGACACCTCTCAGACTTTCAGTTTCTATCTTCTCTCTCAGCCAAAAGTCATTCTATAGCTAGGACTTAGTGCAGTGCATTGTAGTAGTGTCTGGCAAGAAATAAGTCTAAATACTGCCCTCATGTCCATACTCCCATCTGCCAGAACACAGTTCCTGCACTGACAAACAATATCTATCTTGCAAAGATACCAGTCCAGTTTTTTGGTCTTTCCTTCTGTCATCAAACTCTTCTGCTAAGGTAATTTTCTTTTCCTGTGTTTTGATCATATCTTCACTGCCACTCCCACTTCCTGAATCTCTGCATAGGCTTTCCATTTTCTTCTACAAACCTTTAGAGCGGCATATACTTTCAAAAGTATCCATTCCCATGCCCACGCCTACTTTGCTGTCCTCATCCCCTACTCTCTACTTTCTTCCCAGGCTTCTTTTGTGATTGCAGCTTATGTCTCTGTCACCCACTCCCAACATGCTACTGCTTGTGCTTGGAAAAGCCTCCTGATTTAGCACTTAAGAACTATGGGCAGAACACTGCTTTTGAGTTAAAAAACTGTGGCATTTTGCTGAGGATTTTTTTGGAGAAATTGGAAAAGAAAGTCATGACATTGAAATGTGTGAAACCTTGAATTTTAATATTTTTGGAATTTTGTTGCAAGTGTTTCGCACAACCCTGGTTCATGGAAAGGGAAGCATGAAAACCTATTTTTGGTTGATTACTGTACTGAGGCTAAATCCTGCAGTCCTTGTTCTGTGAGGCCTCCTCTGAAGTTCAGGGAGTAAAGATTTGCAGGATTTGACTCTTGTTCTTTAGCTGCTAGAACAAAAGCAGTTTGAACAAAAACAGGACACTGGATCCAAGGCATTTCAGCACATATAAAGCCCCTGTAAATTNACCCTCCACCAATAGAAGTCGGTCCAGTAAAAAATATTGCCTCACCTACCTTGACCTTTTTAATAGGGAGAGGCAGTAGTCTGTGATCAACTTCCATAAGAGCCCTATTTTAGACTCCCTGTTTAACTTTGTTTTGAAAAATATGTTTGGCTTGAAACATACCAGATTACTCTGAAGACGAAGGAGAATTTTATGCAAAGTTTTTAAAGACAATTGGATATTTACCTTGATTTCTCCTTTGCCTAAGGTTTCTTTGTTTCCCTCACTCTCAGAAACAGCATGTTTATTACTCCTTCAAACTTTTCATGGAATTTAGATAGGCATTTTATAAATGCTGGTAGATTACATTCTTACATTGGCATTGGCTCTTACAACAGGAAGTTTCCAAGGGCAGGAATAGTTAAATGTTTAGGAAACTGGAGTTATCTGAAAATGAGACAAAATTCCCCATTACGGGAGCTGACAGAAAAAAGAAAAAGGCAGACAGAATATATTCATGACTACTGTCATGAACAAATTCTTTTTTCCAACTAAAGCAAAAGTATTGGGTGATGTATTGGTGATATACAATGGGCTTTTATTGAGGAGTGCTTTCCACCAGCCCTACAGATGTACTCTGGTGATGTATTGCTACTAGACAGTACGTTTTCACTGACAGATTCTTTCTGCAATAATTTCAAAGCTACTAGGAGAATATGAATTTTAGTTTCCCGTTGTTAGCTGGGCCAGCTCTGCTTATTCTTGTAATTTAACAATGTGGTGTGACCTATTCAATCCCATTCCGTTAGCATATACAAAACCATGGGCCAGTTCCCCAGTTGGTGTCAATCAATGTAGCTCCATGGCCTACCGGGGAACTGTTAATAGCAGCTTAGGACCATGTTCCCATTTCTTCATTTGGCTACACAAAAGAAAAAGTGGAAGATATTTTAAAAAATTTTTGGGAAATTCCAAAATGAAACAAAACTTTGGTTAAAGTAAAACCAATAATACTCCTGAGAGACAACAATATATTTAGCTGTCACATAATTGACAAAATCCAGGCATGTTAAAGCAAGGAAATTAATAATTAAGGAGTAAGAATCTCAAAATCTATACAGTGCCTCTATAATAAACATAAAGGCATTCGTCTTAGTAGATACAAAACAGCATGTGGACAAAGTAAGATTTGCCTATTCATATACTATAGCAAGGAACATCAATATAAGAAACTAGATAGATGGCCTTAAATATTTGTTTCCTTGCTTTTGAGTGCTTGGGGTTTTGTAAATGATCTGATAAAAGGAAGTCCATTGTTGTCACTTAGCAACCTTTATTGTTTTTTGAAAGAAAGGTGGGTTTTAAAAGTATATTTGTGTGTGTACATATGCATGCACATACATACATATGGGAGGGAGACATTAAATTATTTTGCCTTGGGTGCCAATGTACTATCCCTTGAGATGGTTTGGCTCATCATACTAACAGTTTTAATAAACATTGCTTTCCATATTCTGTACATATTCTTGCCCTTTGTTTTGGTTCATGCAACTCTTAGTAGAAGCTCTAAAGCACACAGCTATTCTCTGCTCAGATATCTCCTTTTGAGATGTTGTCCGTTACACCTTGGGGTTTCTGAAGGGCAGATCTCTCTGATTAGCTTCCCTGCTGAGCCTTATCAGGGCTTTTGTTGTTAAACTGAGTTTATTTCTCTTTGGTTTGAGACAGTCTCTCCTTAATTGGCAGTTTTGTATTTATAGGCTTCCTAAGTTGACTGACCTCTTGTTTCTCATGTAGCAATGTCAAGAATCAGACATTGTTGCTGACTAGAGGCCAGAAATTTAGACCTGCAGCTCATTTTTCTCATAGGCAGGTTGGGCACAGTGTAACAGTGGATGAAATTCCATCTAGTGACCATACTGAGTGCTTCCTTTCAGAAAATGTCATGTTCAGAGACTCCTGGCTCCAGCAGTCTCATGTTGGCCTCATTTTGGGCACAGTAACAACATGCCAAGGAGAAAAAAAGAATTTCAATTTAAGCAATTACACAAGACAAGCAGCAAAGCAATTAAGGCCTCTGGGAGTTGAGTCTGTTTATAGATCAGCCTCTTCCTCAAATCCAGGGGTGCATGAACAGCAATTTACCAGCACAACACAAAATCTAGTTGCACAACTGTGATGGGATGTTCACCCCACACCAGCCCTGAAGGTGTTATGGTGGCACAGATAGGGCCAATTGGTCTTATGGGCCACACCTGGTGGCCTGGTCTTATGGACCACACCTGGTGGAGAGTCTAGGTTGACTGAAAATGATTAATGTCTGATAAATCCCAGCTTGAGGGGGCAGGAGGAAAGCTGGCTAAGGTATAAAGCCAGGAATTTTGGAACAGAAAAAAAGGGCTGCAGTATGGAAGCCAGCAGTTGCTCTGTGGGCTTAGAATGGGAAAAGGAGGAAGCCCAGGGAGGAAGGCCTGGGATCCTGGCCCTGAGGGAAGGGTTTACCCAGAAGGGTGAAGAAGAAAGCCTGTGGGAGGAGCAGTAGGAATCAGCCCAGGGAAAGAGCAGCTAGGTCAGAGATTGTGTAGACCTTTGCTGTTGATTGTAGGATCCCTGGGTTGGAACCAGGAGTAGTGGTTCCTAGCAGCTACTGGTGCAGTAGTATAGTTTTGAATTGGAGGATTCCAGGAGTAATACCCAAACAGCCAGACTGGTGAGACTTTGAAACCCTAGAAAGGGAAAACTATAGTGACCTGGCTAGAGGGCCAACCTAGGAAGAGGGAACATTCTGAATCATGGAGTGAGAGGCCACGGGGTGAGCGAATGACAGAAGAGAGTGCCACACCAGATGAGAGCTGTTTCCTCAGACACAGCTATGAGGTGGCACCCCTGTGGTGAATGTACCACATGATGACAACAACAATACAAAAGGATGTGGAAACCATTGCTCACAAACCAAAGCAATCCCAACTTCAAATGGCTACCCTACAGAATACCAAAAAGTACCCGTGCCTTGGTGACTGAATGTGTAATATTCCCATTTGTTATGTGTGACATAATGCGATCTCTGCTCAATATCACAGAAGAAGACTGACATAAGTGTAACGAATATATAAAACCTTCCATGTCTATGATGTTTGAGATCTCAATTCCTGGCCCTATGGAGAAGAAGCCTGGAAGTTCTGTGGCAATCTCAGATAACCTCAAAATGTAGGTTTTTATGGAATCATGTATGCAGATGAATAATATGCTCAGGGAAGTGTTCCTTGTCTTATTTAATTTGATATTAAAGTCAATTTATTTTACTCTTCCTCTAAATGTCCAGTTTAGTCAGTGGGCTGTAGATTTTTGTACTGATGACCAACTGTATTCTAGATATTTCTGGAGGAAAGCAGGAGACTTAGGAAGCAGTATAGAGGATTATAGGGGATTTTGGTTTCTGATAAGCCTTGGAGTGAGGGCTACAATTGTGGGATACACAAGGTACTTAAGCATATGCCTAACTTTAAACACGAGTTCTCCCATTGACTTCAGAAGGCCTTAAGCATTAATATTAACTATTTAACTGCTGATCATTTTAGGGAAAACATTCAGCTAAACACAAATCCAATGAAGGTTGTAGCATTTTTCTAACATATTGCATTCAGGCTGGTGAAGGGAAAGACATGTCCCATAGATGCTTTTTGGCTGTGTCATGTCAGTTGTACTTCATAGAATCTCAGGGTTGGAAGGGACCTCAGGAGGTCATTCTGTCTGAGGTCAAACATATGGTATGTTACATACCCTAGCTTTTACCTCAGAGCCAAAAAAGGCAGCTGTGTAACATGGCTTTCATTTTAATAATAAGCATAAAACATGCCACAAAATGACACATACCTCCTTTCATATTTGAGGTAAACAGCCTTTGGATTTTCCTACCCCCGGAGTCAAATTCTACTAGCAATTCTACCAGTGTACATCCCAAGTAGCCCAGTTATCTTTAATTGGGTAACTTTGGATTCATGCTGGTATAACTAAGGGCTGGTTTACACTAACACTGTAAGATGATCTAAATTACGCCAGTTCAGTTACGTAAGTTATGTAACTGAAGTTGATGTAACTTAGGTCCACTTACAGCAGTGTCTACACTCGCTATGTCAACAGGAGACGCTCTCCAGTTGACATAGCTTCTGCCTCTCGGGGAGGTGGAGTACAGAGGTTGACAGGAGAGCACTCTCCCATCGACTTAGCTTGTCTTCATCAGAATTTGGCCATGATCGGCCAAAGCAATTAACAAAACTCCTTCTTAATTTAAAAATACACAGATAAATAGCCAGTCACTGTAGTAATCTTTAGTAAACATGCCCAGTTCATCCTAAACAGCTGACATTCCGTTTTTATTTTTCTTTAAAGTTCAAAACTCTGAGTATCATGAAAACCCATAGATCATGAAGTTTCATAGCAAAAAAGTTCCTTAAAAAATGTGATATTTGGTCTGTGTGAGCGGGCACCTAAGTCACATGGTATATTTACTGTTGTCTCACCGGATAACTTAACCTTTGCAAAAGAAAGGAAGCATTGTCCAGTGGTTGAGGTGCTTGCCTTGGACTCAGTGGTAAGAAGATAAGCAGGGACAGGAAATTATAGGAATCATTTTCTCTCCTCTTTTTTACTAGAAAGTACTATGTTTGCAAGAACTATTCAACGAACAACAAACAAATCCATAAAGATCATGATCAGTTCATGGATAACTCATTAACTGAAAAAAGTGCCAAATATAACTAACAAATTGTTTGCAACAAATAGAGCTAGTTAAACCAGCATCAGTTTACTTAATGTGCTTGCGTTCTAATGCTTCCCCAGGGACCTCTGTGAAAATAATGATTCCCACAAGCTCTCTCGTTCAGTTTGAGGAGACACTCAGATGTTACAGTGACGGGTGCAGTACAATAGCCTTACTAAAACAGAAGAAATTACTGCTGTTTATCAGTTAATCCATAACAAATCTGCAGTAATGTCATGTGAACTGGTTTTCATTTATTCCAGTGTCAGAATGGTAGAATGTGATTTAGTGGTACATAATGCTGAAAATGCTCCCCTTTGAGGATTTGCTAACCCCAACATAAGAGGTGAGAATCTGTAGAAGAACACTTTTAGGAGTATGGCATAATCCCTTGAGATTCATTCCTCAAATCTGTTGGTATAATCTAGGGCTTAATATAAGAAATCAATAGATAAATTTTAAATGTACAAAGTATGTGCGTAAAGTGACTGATACCAGTTTAGTGAAGTGCTACAGAGAAATTTGCATTGTAATCTTTGTATGCAAGATGCTAAAGAGCAATGAGGATGGAGGAAGAATTGAACACTGATGGTATAAGTGTGAGGAATAAATGAACTGGTTCTTGTATTATGCTTAACATGTTACACTTGCATTGAAGTTTTCCTTTCATTTCCAATCTATGCAGATTACATATATGCAACAAGTTCCCTTTTCTCTTCAAAATTTGATATGAAGAAAAATCTTTGTCTTTAATTCAGACTCACTCCAGTTACTTCTTTAAAAAGGAAGGACATTTTTCACCAATAAAAACATTTCACAAAGAAATAATGTTAATGTAGGGAAATAAAAAGTCTAGCACATCTCCAAGTGTCTTGTGATGCTTGGATTGTTAAAGTAATCACCCTCCTACCAAATGAATGGTGAACTAATGATTAGAGATGTGTGCAGTAACCCACAAATAATTCCTACATATACTCTCTACTAAAAAGCTTCTTCTGTGGATGACCCAGAAATAATTGCTAGGCCACAAATTTCATGTAAAAACCAGTGCAGAAGTTACTGTTGTCCTTGAACAGCTTTAACCCAGCACCAGCCCTTTTAGAAAGATGGAGTTTATTCCCACTCAGTGCACAGGAGACTTATATTCATTGGCAGTGGAGACAGTTGAAAAATAGTTTCCTTTAGGCCTTGCAGTACATTCTTTCACCTCTTGTCCTAAACAAATGTGTACAGTCACTGTACATAGTTATACAGGTGTTCATTCTTTATTGATATGCATAATATTATGTACTGCTATAGAAACATAAAATCATGCTGTTTCCTAGCATGAGGAATCTCCAGGGCCTTCTGAAAGCACTGCCTTTTCACTCCAATTACAGAAACTTTTCATGTACTGAGATGAGACTGAACATCTCTATCTAGCATCAGACTAGCTTGCCTTTTTGTTCTGGGCAGTCACTAATTTTTTGAGACTGTTCTCTACAGAGAAGTTTGTACACTCAGCCATGAAAAGATAAGCAGAGCTGAGCTGATGGGTCTCATCCACAGTTGAGTGGAGTGAGGCACGACCAGCAATGGGGCTGCCATGTGCTCAGGACAGAAAGAGAATTTGAACACAGAATGGAATATCATATGACGAATGAATGAAGATTTGACTTCAACTTCTTTTTTGGCTTGACCCAATCTTTGTGCTATGTTTCCTGGGATAAAAGAAGTAGGAATTCATCTCTTGCTAGTCCCCGTCACATCAGCTACAGTTGAGCGTTCTTTTTCATCATTGAATAGAATTTTGTGTTCTGAAAGAAGTCACCTTCTGCCTGATCATGTGAATGAACTAATGAGCATATCAATTGAAGGAATGGAAGTACTGGACACATAAGAAGCCACCAAAGATGAATGCATTGCATTCAAGAAGTTCATTAACAGAGTTGTGCAAAATTATAACAAGAAACCAAGAAGGAGGTAGATGTAGTGCTTCATAAAATGCTTGAGTAGCCAACTTTAATTTGTGTGATGCTTTTAAGACATGAGTTAAATCTAATAAAATGGTCATGTAACACTTTTCAGTTTTTACTATGGTGCCATACAGCCCACCTTCACCCTCACAGTCTCATCCCTGATCAGCCCTGACCCCCTCCCCCCATAAATTCGAACACCCCTCCCCCCCCCAATTTCAATTCCTGCGGAAAACACTGGGTGCAAAGGTGGCTTTGAAGGCTACTCTGCTTTGCATCAGGCACTCTAATGGCTGCTTTAATTGGTGCTGTCTGCCAACGACCCCAAGGAGCTGTTACAGCAGCCAAGCATTACCAGAGTGTATGTAATCCCCAAACAGGCCTTACATCACAGGTCCTCCAAAGGGCTACACCAGCTTCTCTATCTGTAGTGCCAGGCAGGAATAAAATGATTTAGTGAATAGACTGGGGCAGGAGGACAAAGATAATTCTCTGGCCTCCATTCTGGGGGTGGGAAATGGAGTCAGGAGTCAACAGGTATTTCTGTGACACAGCAGTCAACTGAAGGCTGGTTCCACTCCTTAGTTTTCCCCCTCCATTCCAGATATCATCTCTCTTTCCCCCTGGGAACAAGCCTCTGCCCCTCCCTCACCATCCACTTAAATGAATTTGGGAGTATGGTCAGTTAACTTCTATGTCCATGTGAACCTGGCTTGCCACAGTGAAAAACCAGTTTCTTTAGCTTGTGTTGAATCTGGAGCGCAAATGATATTGGTGAGGGGTTTAATGTTCCTGTATGGGGTGCTTCATGCCAAAGTGATCCTGATGTGCTTAAGGAGACTTACAATTCTGGGAATTTGAATGTATACTTGGTACTAGGAACAATACGTTTTGTTGAGTGTAGCTGATTAGAGCAAGTTTGGTTTTTATTAACCAGGAGGGAAAAGTGGTGATAAGCTTCAATATGGGACCCATATGCGCATAAGTCTAAAATGAATGACACGTTGTCAGATGAAGTGGGCTTATTTAACAGCTGTCTACACACATTCATTTTATATGTTAATCTAATTTTCTGATGAAAGGAGAATAGTTTAAATTGGCTGGCTCAGCCTTCTCACAAATCCATGTCAGAAGCCATCCTGTGGACTCAATTTCCTGGTTCAGCTGGGTGTGTTTGTACATGGCCAGCTCCACAGAGGCACTTGACAAAGGACAGCAGTAACCAATTCACAGGTGGTTCTAATAACTTCAATTAAAATGCAGTGCAAAGGCAGCTGGGCAGGTCTCAAACACACCTTGTTTCTTCAAAGTTCTGGGCAAGATGCCTGAATATCCTATAACTGAAAGTGCCAATGCCAGTGCCTCAGCTGTGTGGACAATATGAAGGCCTGTAAGGTACCTTGTTTGCTTGTGCCAAGCAGTCAACTCCTTCACATCTTAACTGTGTTGGCCTTTGTTCCTGATTGGAGGGAGATGAAACATTTTCAAAACACTGATAAAATTAGTTTTGTCCACCAGCAATTTACCTGTTAAATTCAGTAGAAGATGCTGTGTATAGATTCCTGTACTTTATTGCCAGCTGAATAAGTTCAAAACATTTTTGGGATATGCTGTAGGAATGAAATCTCCATGTAAAAGTCCATACTAAGTGCACTGATAATAGCAGGCAGACCTGCACTCCTAATATTTGTTTTGAATGATGGCAGGTTGTCGGGTACATATGACAGGAGTGAACATGCATGAGTATAGTTCAGAGTAAATAGAAAATATTATGGACATACAGAGATGAGACCCTTGCTAGTGTGTATCAGTATGTCTTGGCTTCAGTGAGGCTATGCTGATTTATACCCGCTGAGGATCTGACCCATTATTTTTATACATTATAAATTACCTTTGCTGCTCACACATTTTGCTTCATTTTGCCACTCTTGAGTTATTAAAGGCCCTCAGTAAATTGTGGTAATAAATAACATAGTCATATTCAGCCTTTTGAACATCCTTCATATGCAAAGTAATGTTTTAGAAACAAATATAATCCCCTAAGAAAGAGTATAGGCTTTATTTTAAAAAAAGGGAAAATCCCACAACAAAGGAAAGTAGCTACATTATTTAAAACACAAAAGAACCAGTTATCTGCAGGATAGTAACCAGTCAGCCCTTTTTCTACTACATGGGGAATATATGGGCTCTAGTTGGCAAACAGGCTCTTTCTATCAGGGTTAATTACCTGGACTGCTATAAATTAGATAGGGTTTGCTTGTAATGTGCCTTTTATGTCTAAACAGGGGATTAAGGGAGAGTAAGAACCCCTTTTACATCCCTGTGTGGGCTATCCAGACTGAATCCTAGCAGGTAGGAGTGTGTGCTGTGTACCTGTTACACACTTCTGGGGCAGGTGGATCTTGGCTCCATCTCCACCCCTTCCCAATACACCGGTCAGCATAGCTGAGCTGGCATGGGGGAGTTGTAATTGGGTGTTGGCAGAGGCCAGTAGCAAATTACTAGACACACACATACATATGAAACAAGAGGGAAGAAGGGGGGAACTGTGTTTCTGAGGCCCAATGCCTCCTAAGGCTGTTCCTTGCAAGGTTTTTCTTTCACACCAGCCCTCGCACAGGGCTGTGCCTAAAGCCACGATCTAGCCCATAGTTATTTTGCAGTTAAACCTGTTGATCTAATTCTTTTTCATCTAAAATTCCTCCATTCATATTAGTTATTTATTTGTATTCTGCTCAAAAGTGTTCTACATGATTTTACAGACATAGAAAAAGACAGGCTTCTACCTCAGAGATTACATTCCTAGCAGGCAACAAACTGTACTGAAAAGAAGGAAACGCAACAGCTCCCATGTTCCTTCTAATTCTTACCATTGCCTGTGTATCTTTATTATTTATCCCCCTGCATAAACAAACAGTTCGTCGTTCTGATGACAGTGTGCTGGGGGTAGACTCCTGGGGTTGTCAAGATGTCTACAATCTCTTGCTGCTGCTACTGCTCTGGAGTCTTCTATATTTAATCCCAAGAAGGTGGTGTTTGCTGTCATTAAGACTGGAACACAATAAGGTAGGCTGGTATAAACCTGCAGGTTATATCCTCCAATGTGAATCATTCCCAAGAGCCCTCCCAATTATCTGGAATGCTTTCTATCTGAATAGTTTCAAATTCTCGAAACAGGTAGAACTACAAGAATCTCTTACCCACATCTGGATGCATTCTGGCCATGGCCCTGTTCTTAATGGTGAAATGTCTCTTTGACTTGCAAGGTGTTAGAATTTGGCCAGGACAACGAGGCTTTCTGCCTACCTAGAAAAGCATTTCCATGGGATGAGTTATTCTTCACTTCCTGTCCTACTCTGTAGTGTAGAGTTGCTGTCAGCCAGGGCCGGCTCCAGGCACCAGCCCACCAAGCTTGTGCTTGGGGCGGCACCTGGAGGGGGGGGGCGCGGTGCTCCGGCTCCGGCTCCGGCCGCCCCCCGGGGAGAGCGGAGCCCCGGCCGGGGCTTGCCGCCCTCCCCCCAGGGCTCCGGCCGCCCTCCCCTGCCGCGCTGGGGGGGTAGGGGTGGGCGGCTGGAGGCTTTTTTGCCTGGGGCGGCAAAAAAGCCAGAGCCGGCCCTGCTGTCAGCTGTTCAACAGTTACATTTCAGTGGTGTTTGAAGTGAGCTGTCTATGATTTAGACTAGTGGTTCTAAACTTTTCCAGAGCATTGTACCCCTTTCAAGAGTTGTATTTGTCTTGCATACCCCCAAGTTTCACCTCACTTAAAAACTACTTGCTTACAAAGTCAGACAAAAAATACATAAGTGTCACAGCACCCTATTACTGAAAAATTGCTACTTTCTCATTTTTACCATATAATTATATAATAAATCAATTGGAATATAAATATTGTACTTACATTTCAGTGTACAGTATATATAGCAGGTCATTATCTGTATGAAATTTTGGTTTGTACTGACTTCACTAGTGCTTTTTATGTAGCCTTTGGTAAAACTAGGCAAATATCTAGATAAGTTTATGTACCCCCTGGAAAAGACCTTTGTGTACCCCCAGGGGTACACATATACCTGGTTGAGAACCACTGATTCAGATGGTCTATGATTCAGATTCAGTAATTAAACGGTTTAGCTTTTAAAAGAGTTTTAGGAGCTGTTCATTTCCCCTTTCAGTTTGATTTTTCCGTTCCTTTGTCATCATTTCAGGGTCTGATCCAAAGCCCACTGAAATCAAGGGGAGTCTTTTCATTTACCACAATGGAAATTAGATCAGGCCTATAAATCTCAAGCTATATTTGTTCACTTATCAAATTACTTTTTCTCTGCCTATTACTACTGTTCTAGTCATGATATCTTCCATGAACGTGAACCAAAATTCACAGAATACGTAATGGACATATTTTCTCCTGTTGTTCCCACCGTTCTTTGACAGTGAGTACAGAATTCACCTTCTGGTCACTTTCACGACCTGATCCAAAACACGGTGATTTCAATGAGTCTTGCCATTGACTATGGATTTTGGACCAGGCACATAAGGTGGATTACTGATTAGATGGTGGGACACTGTATGCAGGGACATGACCAGGCTGGGCTTAATGGAGAAACAAATCATGGACAGGAATGAATGGGGATGCTATACTGCTCCCCATGTCTGTAAAATTGCTTTGGGATGAGAAGACATAAACTGAGCTTCTTGATTGCTGTTTTTGACCTATTCTTAAGTGCATATTAATAAAATGTAGAGCCAATCAGCTCTGTTAACTTTACCAGCCTATTTTTATAATGGTGCATCTGGCTTAGAACTTGGCTCAATCAATCAGGGTTTGAAGATTTCCCTGGTCATTTTGTAATACCTATGTGAAATCAGCTAAACTATCTTATTTCATTTCCTTGCTGATTAGTACATTTGAGGCACGTTATGATTTGAGTTTGACTGAGTTACATGGCTAGAAATAGCTCTCGTTTTCATCGGTGTCACAATGTATATTCTCTAGATTATTAGCACAACATACTGCATTTTGTTACTCAGATGGGATTTTCTCTCCTCTTTAGTGCAGGCTACATTTATTTAGTATATTATTGTTTGCCTTTCTTTATGTGCTACTCGAGATACAATTAGAATTCAGCATTAGCTGCATTATTAGTGCTCTCTGGTAGACAAACTAAATAGCCTATAAATGTGATGTATGGCTGTCTTTTTTTTTTTTCTTCCAAAAATGTATTGCACAAAGTATTTTCCATTAATTTGTATTTAGTGGTATCTTAAACATTTCACATCTTTACTCACAATATTTGAAAAATGGATACAACAGTTCCAAAATAAAAGTTCACCCTTTTCAGGATTGATTTTTAAACTCATTCTGTAATTAAGTTAATCCTTAGTGGCATTTGAATGCTAAATCTAATTACATAATTAGACATCTGGATTATTAACTGATCCATGATGACATAACAAATGCATCCTTTGAATTTCACTGTCTCTGTACTTTGATCTACAAGTTACTTAGAGAATGTTCTGTGTAACAACCTAAATTTCAAGAGCTTAATTGTAGTGAATTTGCAAAGTTCAGGTAGTATTTGAGTGATACAAGATATGATTTACTTAATCAGCTGTTAACTAGCTTCAAATTTTGGCACTTTCAGTACAGAAATTCTATTTCTTGGACACACACTACAATGCAATAAATTTAACTTTGTATTTTAACTGTCATTATGTCAAAATGCTTTCTGGAGTTAATAGATTCATAAAGTCCAAGGCCAAATGGGACCATTGTGATCATCCAGTCTGACCTCATGTATAGCACAGGCCATAGAACTTCCCCAAAATGATTCCTAGAGCGTATATTTTTAGAATCATGTATTTTTGAAAACCATCCAATCTTGATTTAAAAAATTGCCAGTGGTGCAACCACAACCCTTGGCAAATTGTTCCAATAATTTATTACCATCACTGTTAAATTATGCCTCATTTCAAGTCTGAGTTTGTCTAGCTTTATACCTCTCTCTGCTAGATTGAAGAGCCCATTATCAAATATTTGTTTCCCATGTAGGTACTTATAGACTGTGATCAAGTCACCCCTTAACCCTTTTTAAACTAAATTTATTTGACCTCCTTAAGTCTGACATGCTTTCTAATCCTATAATCATTCTCAAGGCTCTTCTCTGAACCCTTTCCAATTTATTAACAGCCTCCTTGAATTGTGGACATCAGAACTCGACACAGTATTCCAGTAGTGGTGAATGCCGGTGCCAAATAGAGGTAAAATAATCCCTATTCCTACTTGAGATTCTTCTGTTTCTGCATCCATTTATCACATTAGCCCTTTTGGCCATAGTGTCAAACTGGAAAGTCATGTTCAGCTGATTATTCACCAGGACCCTCAAATCTTTTTCAAAGTCACAGCTTCCCAGGACAGAGTTCCCATCCTGTCAGCATGTCCTAGATATGTACATTTACACTTACTGTTTTGCATGCCCACAATTTACCAAGCAATCCAGATCATGCTAGGTCAGTGATCTGTCTTCTTCATTATTTATCATTCCCCCAGTTTTTGTGTCTTATGCAAACCTAATCAGTCATTTTGTTTTTCTTCCAGTGTCAGTAATGTTAAATGACATAGGTCAAAAGACCAATCCCTGCAGGACCCCACTAGATATAACCCACTTGATGAGTCACTGTTTACAACTACATTTTGAGATCTATCAGTTAGCCAGTTTTTAATCCATGTTAAATAGTAGTTACATAACAGAGAAATTAAGAAAGATAGGCAAGGGTGAAAAGATATTGTCAATTGAGATTGAGGAATAGATGGAGAGCTGAAGAGGCAGGGAGATATAGAGGGGCTATTTCTCATATCAAAAGAGTAATAACGTAGTTTGTGGTGACAGAGAAAGAAGCGCTAGATGAGCAGCATGGGGTCAGAGAGGCACGTAGAGAGTATCTCCATTAGGTAGGCTGCATTTTAAAACAAAGGACACTTTACCAGTATCCTGTGATGACTGGGAATCAGTGGGGTTGTTAGAGGGGATTGTTATTCCTTATGGATCTAATCAGACATTTTATTTTTATATAAACACACAAATGTTTAACTTATAACAAAAATAAGTATTGAAGGTGTGAGCCTGAGCCCACTGAAAGCACTGCCAAAGTTCCCATTGACTTCAGTTATCTAGGATTCTAATAGAAAATCTGTATTTTTTCTCTTATGCAACAGAGAATTAGATTTGTTTATGATTTGAAGTCCTTAGCCAGCATAACTTCTATGCAGACATCTGGTGCACTAACCTCAGGAGGCCATGCAGGCAAGGGCTGCCCAGTCACTTACCTGTAGTGGGCTTTACTGGTCTGAGGATGAAATGGTGGCCAGCTGCAAAAGGCTAAAACAAAAACTTCAGCTTTACCCTGTGGACTTTAAGACTTTCCTACCACTAGGCGCTAGTCTACACTACTCACCCGGATCGGCAGGTAGAAATTGATCTCTCGGGGATCGATTTATCGCGTCTCATGTAGACGGATAAATCGGTCCCCGAATCGACGCGCGTACTCCCACCTCGTCAGGAGGAGTAAGCGCTGTCGACGGGGGAGCTGTGGCGGTCGATTTGCTGCTGTCCTCACAGCGGGGTAAGTCGAATAGGATACGTCGAATTCAGCTAGACTATTCGCGTAGCTGAATTTGCGTATCTTAAATCAATTCCCCCCCCCCCCCAGTGTAGACCTAGCCTAGAAATGTGGAGTTTAAGGAAGTAACTGTGGCCCAGATCCACAAAGATATTTAAGTGCCTAACCCCAGATTTATGTCCCTATGTTCCAGTTTTGGCTTAACTCTGATCCACCAAACCCTGCAGGTGCTAAAGATCACTCAGCAACTAAGTTTTCATGGTATCAGTTCCCTTTGTGCCTAAGTCTCTGCTCTGGGCATGTGTGCTGGTGCCTTCCTTCAGGCATTTGGATGCAAATCTCCCACCTAAGTCGCAGAGTGAGTCACAAATCAGGGGAGCCTATGGAAGTCAATGGAAGTTAGGAGCATAAATACCTTTGTGGATCTGGGCCTAGACACTTAACTCGGCATTGTGGATCGCAGAGGTTTTCATGAGTATGTGTGAGGCGGTTTCCTTAGGCCCCTAAAAGTTAGGTGCTGCAACACTTAGTGTTGCAACACCCAAGTTCCTTTATAGATCTGGATCTATATTCCTTGGTTCAGAGCTAGCCACATCCAAAGGGTAGGATCAGAACCTGCAGATAGAGGGTCATAGAATCATAGAAGATTAGGGGCGGAAGAGACCTCAGGAGGTCATCTAGTCCAACCCCCTGCTCAAAGCAGGACCAACCCCAACTAAATCATCCCAGCAAGGGCTTTATCAAGCCAGGCCTTAAAAACCTCTAAGGATGGAGATTCCACCACCTCCCTAGTTAACCCATTCCAGTGCTTCACCACCCTCCAGTGAAATAGTTTTTCCTAAGGGAAAAAAGGAGGGATAGCTCAGTGGTTTGAGCATTGGACTGCTAAACCCAGGGTTGTGAGTTCAATCCTTGAGGGGGCCACTTAGGGATTTGGGGCAAAATCAGTACTTGGTCCTGCTAGTGAAGGCAGGGGGCTGGACTCAATGACCTTTCAAGGTCCCTTCCAGTTCTAGGAGATAGGATAGGAATATCCAACCTAGACCTCCCCCACTGCAACTTGAGACCATTGCTCCTTGTTCTGTCATCTGCCACCACTGAGAACAGCCTAGATCCATCCTCTTTGGAACCCCCCTTCAGGTAGTTGAAGGCTGCTATCAAACCTTCCCTCACTCTTCTCTTCTGTAGACTCAATAAGCCCAGTTCCCTCAGCCTCTCCTCATAAGTCATGTGCCCCAGACCTCTAATCATTTTCATTGCCCTCTGCTGGATTCTCTCCAATTTGTCCACATCCTTTCTGTAATAGGGGCCCCAAAACTGGACGCAATACTCCAGATGTGGCCTCACCAGTGCTGAATAGAGGGAAATAATCACTTCCCTCGATCTGCTGGCAATGCTCCTACTAATGCAGCCCAATATGCTGTTAGCCTTCCTGGCAACAAGGGCACACTACTGACTCATATCCAGCTTCTCATCCACTGTAATCCCCAGGCCCTTTTCTGCAGAACTGCTGCTTAGCCTGTCGGTCCCCAGCCTGTAGCAGTGCCAACTAAACATCAAGCCATTGATCACTACCCGTTGAGCCCGACGATCTAGCCAGCTTTCTATCCACCTTATTGTCCATTCATCCAATCCATACTTTTTTAACTTGCTGGCAAGAATACTGTGGGAGACTGTATCAAAAGCTTTGCTAAAATCAAGATATATCACATCCACCGCTTTCCCCATGTCCGCAGAGCCAATTATCTCATCATAGAAGGCTGGTCAGGTTGGTCAGGCATGACTTGCCCTTGGTGAATCCATGTTGACTGTTCTGATCACCTTCCTCTCCTCCAAGTGCTTCAAAATGGGTTTCTTGAGGGTCCTGTGACACAGAAGATTTTGTTCTGCCTAGGGAAGAATTTAACCCATTTAAACTTTTACAGTCTTTCATCTCAAAGAGCTCAAGGGCCTTTAGTAACACGGATTCACTGGGCAGTATCCTGTGAGGCAGGTGTAGCTGGCATTAGTAGGAGGTTGGTCCTGTGGCTAAGGCACTAGCCTGAGCCCAAGCAACGTAGCTGGGTTCAATTCCCAGCTCTGCTGCAGGCTGCCTGTGTGACTTTGGACAAATCCTGTGCCTCAGTTCCCCAACTGTAACATGCTACTTGATTTCGCCTGTCTGTTTAGATTGTGCTGTCTGTGGGACAGGGACTTCCTTTCAATGTTTGTACAGCACCTGGCTAAATGGGGGTCCCAATCTGAAGCAAATGAAAAAAACATATTCATTTTACAGATGATAAACAGAGACACAGGTTATTTTTCTTGCCCTTCATTTATCAGCAAATCAATGACAGATAGGGCTAGGGCTCAAGATTTCCTATCCTCTTTACTGCTATACTGTGCTGCCTCTAAAATAAACAAACACTACACTGGCCATGTACTGTAAACAACACTTGCAAGGGCTTTTCATTCTAAAGATGTCAGAAACTGAAAGAGGGGATACCTATAGCAAAAGCTAATATGTTCACAGAATAAGGCACAGAGCAATTGCAATTTCACATTTTGACATTCATGTTTAATGAATGTCCGAGTATAAAGCATTCTTAAGAGCATAGTCTTCCCTTGTCTACCTTCTAGACAGAGCTAGGTAAATTTGGAAAACTGTCTTATGAAAAGAGCACATGGTGTTAAGAGACTTTTGCCAAAACTCACTCAACTTTCTGTATGTTGCCTTTCCTCTGAATGTCTCATCTCTTGGCCCAGTAAACTCAGTAAAAGCACAGGCAGGGACTAGCCATTAGCTGGTTCATGCTGCTTCTTCCTTTCCATCCATTCATAGCTGATGTCACTGCATACCAGCCATGCATCTAGAAAAGGAGACAAAACTACAGCATAGCCCTGGAATCAGCCTGCTATGGGGAGACAGAAATCTCCCCAGAGTCTGTGAGTGTTGCCAGTCCCAAGTAGCTCCAGGAGTAAAAGACCCAAGGTTGCTTATGAACTCAGCTCTGCGGTGCTTCAAGCCACAAGATAGGCCATCCACCCCCTCTGTTAATTCTCTGAGTTCCATGATCTTGAAATCTAACTATTCAACTGCATTAATATGAACAAATTCATTTTTGTGTTTAAAGCACTGAAAGTCAATGAAAAATCACAAGAGAAATAAGCAGGCGCTTATACCTTATTCAGTATGGAATAAGGGATGCTCCTTTACCTCATTATTCATTAATGTAAGCTATCTTTCCAGAGGCTCTGAAGGCAGAATACCCACTCACACTTTGATTCAATAGTAAAATATTATCTGATTGAATAACGTGAACACTTGTCTTGTGTGGTGTGTTAATATACAGTGGGATTTTGAATGTGAATGGCATTACAAAAGGTAACTTGCTCTAAAGACAGTTTGCCAGTCTTAGGCTCAAGTGTCTACTTTATATAGAAATAATCATGGAAAACTTATCTTTATGCTCAGCCAGTTCATAGAATCTGATTGCAAGATCTGTGGGGTTTTTTGTTCTCCTTTCAAGGAAATCCTTGCAGTTGCAGGCTTCAGTCTAAAGTGGTGCTCTACTTCTGCATGGAAAAGGTTGTTCCTCTATCACCACCCTGATATCCATGTGCAGTTGTATGAATAGGTTTGAAATACCATTGGAGTCAATGAAAAGACTTCAGTGAGCTTAACATAGGGCCTTATGCTGTGTCATCTAAACCACAGTTACATGTGTTATGTACATCCATACATGATAACCTAAGTCTTCAGATATCTTCCCATGAATTAGCTCAATGATATGCTGTTGACATCACCAGCAAAACTGCATACATATTTCTAACATCTTGATCACTGCTTTTACCACAAGCACTGATGGTGAACGTACTTCCCATTCAGTTTATTGCACTCTGCTCCCATCCAAACACTTATAGTATATCAAACCAACTGGGAAAGATGATCTAGTAGGTTTACTTATGATCTAATTCTACCATCAGTTATTTGTCAAGGTGAAATGCTATCATTAGATGATTGCATTAGTCCCTTCTGGCCTTGTCAGTCCATCTAGGAGTCATAGATGGTGCCCACTTCAGGAGCTATTAAACCTGTTGATACCAACAGAATCAAAGCTATCATTTGCATTGTTTTTAAAAGGGTCTAGTCACTATACACAGTTCTCCCACACTGGATTGCTCCTGGTTTATTAAATACTTCCCTGAAATAAATCCTCCCCTGCTGCCTGTTATCCCACTCTGCCACAGTGATTTCAGAAATATTCCTGTCAACTCTGTGTCCACCTCTTGTAGAGTAACAGATTGCTGGACTGTCCAAATGCCACTCTTGGAAACATTTGCCAGTGGCTTATCTGTTGGGATTTTCTTTTGCCCCTCCACACGCAGGCTTCTATAAGAAGAGAAGAAAGATATTTCTCTACATTCCCCTCCCCTGCTTTCTTCAGCTGCAAGTTGTTCTTCCTTCCTGCTTCTGGAAGAATACCTGCTTGAACTGCTGAAATGGCATGCACAGCAAAGATGCCCACCAGCGACTACTAAACCCTAGATGAGATTCTCCTTCATAAGCTAGCTAAAGATGATGTTTTTTATAGCAGCAGTTTATGAGCCTGGCAATGCAAATCTTAGATTGCATAGATGCCAGCAGTGCTGCTCCTCTGATAGGACTGTCTGCTTCCTTGGATCTCTGAAACAAATCTTTCCTTCTGTTTGTCCCAGTTTCCCTTGGAAAGACATCAAGCCAAACAGCTTTTGCCAGGTTCAGTCCTATTTCTTCCTCCATGCCTCTCAAATATTCCATGGGCATCTGGAAATCAATGAGATGAACTGCTATGCTAGAAATGGAGACTGGAGTTGAAGAGAGAGAGTGACTGTGTGTGTGTGAGAGAGATCACTACTGCATGTTACCATCTTTAATCCTTTTATTTATTTAGTGTTTTTAGTTCTGCCATTAATGAGAGTTGGATCACTGGGGCTCTTCCATCCACTTTGTATTCCCTTTCCTTCCTCCTGGTTTCACTGTCCATGCAAAAGTCAATTATATTATGTGAAGATGAACAGATAAAGTAAGCTAAGTCTCACAAAATTGCACTTACTGTAGGCAAGTAAAATTCTCTCATTTTCTCATTCCCACCAATCTTCATTGCAAAGACTTTGTGCCTTGGATGGTAAATTTTGATAACTTTGTAAGGCATATTCAACTAAGTGTTCTTCCATGGCCACACACACACAAAAAAAATGGGGACCTGTAAATGCTGATGTTCTTTATCTATTGATCCCTCAAGGAAACGATTCCTTCCTCTGGCTCTGCCTAGGACCCACCAAGCTCTTTATTTCTTCAGCCTATTTAAATGTTTTTGCCAATAGGAGGAATGCTTTTTCCTTTTTAACAAAAGATGTACTCTTTCACTAGCAAGATGTGGACATCATATGCTCGATTAAACTGGCAAACAACATATCCCTTAAAGACAGCTGAGAGACTCAGGAAGGTGGGCAATGCTTTTATGTCTTGTGCTAAATGTGTCTCAGATGTAGTAAGTATAAATGTGCATTAAGGAGTTTGGAGCAGGAGACCAAAAAGCTTGGAGCCCACAACTCTGAATGACACATTTTAGATGCTTTTAACATTCTGTAATCACTTGTTGCAGAAGGTAAGGAGAAATTAGTTTCTATCTACTCTGACCATAGCTGGAAGTATGTCAAATAGAAAAAGAATGCATGTCATTTCTGAGACATCCACAATGTGGTGTTCGTGAAGAGTCTTCTCCAAAAATTGGTAATCACATGTCACTTATTTTTGCTAAGGGGGTGGATAGGAGCCAGACTGGGTAGAGTCTGAGGCCACTGTTGTCTTGTTGCAGTCAGTGAGAGTAGTACATGGGAAAAACGGAAAGATGCATGACAAGTTCAGACTCCTGCATTTCCCAGAGGCACACCACAATGCCCGCATGATGAGTCCCCAGCCACATTTGCACTGAAACTCTTGAGAGCAATTCCTGATGATATCTTGATTCAATATAAAGCCATTACAAGTGTCAGCAGAGACAGGTTTTGGAGGGCTGTAGCAACCCATGTTACAATACAAACTTGCCTCCTGGCTTATGGATGAGTTCTCCCATCTCACCAAAATGGAGAAACAAGATCAAGGATCAACTACTAGCTAAGTCAGTGATGGGTGCATCTGCTGTGCCCCTCCTGCCCATTTGGACTCCCCGATCTTCATCCCATACAGGTAGTAAGCAGCCTCAGAACACTGATTTTGAGCAAACCCCTGACCTTGCACTTAAACTGCTAGCTAAGTTGCAAGAAAATAGGTGGGTCTTTGATATGACAAAAGCAAGTCGGAAGCGGGAGTGGTATTGGAAGGGCTTCTCCCTTCACTGGAAGCATCCCAAGCTGAGGTCTCCTTAAGAAGTCCAGTAATGCCACTGGGCCTTTAACTCCTACCCATGCTGTATTGCCTCAAGCCTTTCCTTCTTACTTCACCTGTCGCCAGAGTCGTCCTCTCTCTCCAGCCTTCCTACAGCCCCTTTTCTGGGCTTCATGGTTCCCTAACTCTCTGGCCACAGAGCTGGTCTCTAGATTTCCCCCTCCTCTTTCCTGCAGGTTTCTCTAAACAATGGAATACAATTGGTCAAAAGTTGGAATTTCTGTTCCATGGGAAAATTCTAGAAAAGAATTGTTTTGTTTTAAAATGAAAATAGGAATTTTAAATAGTTCTCTAGAAGGGAAAATCTGAAATATCTTATTAAACATTCTTGAAACAAAATTGAATCTGAAGCCCAAGGTCCAACACTCCCAGGACTTATAGGCTCACAGCTAGCTGTCAGTCCAAGCAGAATGATGAAGAACTTAAAAGTTCTGGGAGCCTTAGAACTCAGGCTTGGGCTTTGATTTTTTCCAAGGAGAATGGCATTTTAGATGTTGATTTTGTAGACAGACCACAGTTGGGGTTATGCTTTTGCACTCTCATAATTGGTTTTGTAAACAATTGGAGGTGCAGATAAGTTCTAGTGAATTGTATATCAGATTTATAACTACCTGATTTGCAGGCACATTCCCACAGTTTAGTTGCATGTGCAAAAATGCACTGGAAAAAGTACAGCAGTTCTGAAAATCAAGTCCTTTATATTGTAGGCATAGCTTTTGAAAACCAACTAAGGGATTCTGACACCTTGTTTCCACTAATTTTACTTGGAATTGGACATCCACATCCCCCATATGACTTTAAAAATCTCAGCTTTAAATGTTAAATCCATGGAACTATTTTGCAAGGTCTTGGAAATCTCAGTTTTTTCAAACGGTGAAAGTGAAACCTAAGAACTGCTTTTCTTATCAGATCTCCATCTAAAAGCTTCTCCCTCTTACACCAGCATGGCGTGAGGACTGAGGACTTCTTGGAGGACTGAGTCTACTTGCAGAGATCTGCACCCACAAAGGCCAATTCTTTTTCAAGATAACTGCAAGAGGTGCAAACTCTTTTAGAGTTGGATCAGAAGATGAATTGTGCTCTTGTACCATTGCAAATTCAGAATCACTCCACTGAAGTCATCAGCCACTTGGGCCTTCAGTGGAATTATTCCACATTTACAGTGGTGTGAAAACGTGTCCATGTATGACATGAATAACAGCAAAGTTTGGCCCAGCATCTTTACTCATCAGTGGTGTATAAGGCTAGTTGAATATTAGCATAATGAAACTCACCTCGAATCAATAGAATGCACCGCACACTGACTCCCAAATTGTGACACCAGAGGATAAGGCACATCAGGTGTGTGCAGCTGTCCCCAGTAGTTAGAATAGATTGAACCAGGAGGGAGCTCTGGGTGCACTTACCTAAGACAGGAAGAGTAATGGGAACTCTTGCTGTGCCTTTGGCAGAGAAAGAGGAGCAGTTGCTTTCTCCCCAGCCTCTCCTTACTTTAACCCCTACCTCATCCCATCTACTGTAAATCCCGTAAAAAACATCTCTACTTGCTTACAGAGCTAGCCATGCAGAGCCCAAGTGCAAAGACTGAGCAATGTCTCTTACTCCAACACTAAGCCTACAATGTTATTCATTTACTTGAATGCTAGTGAAACCACCAAAAATAATTTAGCTGCTAGCTAGCATTTGCCAGTCAGATTATCTATTTTAGCCACAAACTTTAATGCATTTAGCCTCACATCACCTCTGTGTGGTGAGAAAATACTATTATCCCTATTTTATAGATGTGGCACTGAGGCACACAGAGAGACTTAAGAGCCCAAATACCTTTGAGGATCTGGGCCTAACTTTTGGAAGTTAGGACCTTTGGGGATCTGAGCCTAAGTAACTTGTCCACGGTCACGAAGGAAGTCTGGGACAGGACAGAGAATATTAATTGAGGTTTTCAGAGGCCTAGGCCAGCACGCTAACTCCTGGACCATCCTTCCTCTCTACTATTCTAGCTATCTGCCAGCTCTGTGTACACAACTGGACAGTCTGCATTCCACTGCTGATCAACATGTGCTGTTCAAAATGCAGGAGCTTAGCACTACAAGACACAGACAGCTTGTCCCCCACTACTTACACTGATTCTATGTGGAATATGGACAAACCCAAGGCTTTATCTGTGATCTTCAAATGCCTCTGGAAACAACCCAAGCTACTTGAGGGACTACCACTTCACCGTCTATGACTATGATCACCTTCAACAGCTAGAGTCCACTAGAGCAATGGAATTGCCAACCACAAGAGTGAGACCAGAGAGCGCTGGAGACAGAGCTTTGGAGGTGGAGATGTTTTTTCAGCAATGGCTTGTTTTTTCAGCAATTGGCCAATGACTGCAGAGCAGAACTCACTCACACAGCTGTACCTGGCAGTAATAGATTAAAAATTGTTTTGGATGAACCCAAAACAAATGTTTGTTCGCAGAAAAACAAACGTTTGTTTCGGGTTGAATGAAACATTTTGTTTGACCTGAACTGAAAGACTTAGTTTTCTTTGAAATGCAAAGGAAATTTTGAAACACCATTCACAAAACCAATGTGAAGGTGGCCTACTCCATACCCTAGTGGTTAGAGCCCTCAGCTGGGATGTGGTAGACCCAGGTTTAAGTCCCCATTATTCCTGATTAAATATTTACAGGAGCAGGGACTGGAAGCCAGGTCTCCACCCCTCAACGACAAGGCTATAGAGTCATTTTCTCACTCTCTGGCCTCATAGTTACATAGTTATGCAAAGTGGAATAGCGTCAACAGAGAGATTGAAAGCAGCTCAGCCCCTATAGGCTGGTGGTTAGGGCACTTGTGAGAGCCACGGAGGGTGACCAGATGAGGGAAAGAAAAAAATTGGGACACTTGGTGGGGGGGGAGCAAAAAAAAAGCGGAGTCAGTCCCTGCCAGCGGAGCAGAAAAAAGCACTGCTGGTGCATATCGGGACAATTTTATCGGGACAGTCCCAATAAAATCCCTAGAGCCACGTTCCAGGCCCTGCTCTGAATCAGGCAGAGGGGGAACTTGAACCTGTAACTGTATGCTCTAATGGTGAGACCACGAAGAGGAAGGCATAGGTACCTCCTCAGTTACATGAATAGCTCTCAAGTCTCCTTGTGAATCTAGAGCTCATTCACCCGGGCCCCCAAAGCAAAAACTATTCAGTGAATTTGTTATGAACTTCTTGTGCTTAACAACCTGTCCCAACTTGTGTTTAGCTCACTCTGGGTATCTGTTCCAAACTGAAGGAGCTCTGTGTAGCTCGAAAGCTTGTCCCTTCCAACAACAAAAGTTGGTCCAATAGAAGAGATTCCCTCACCCACCTTGTCTCTCTGAATAGCTTCATTCAACCTGAAACTGCATTTTTCAGCAAATAAACTATTCATTCAAAATCCCCCTCCCCCCAGCTCTGATCCCAGACTGAATCAGGGTAGCTACAATCCTCAATGTCTACAGAATGAAATACAGAAGAGGTTTCTTCCATCTTTGTGGTAGTCAAATAAAAACAAAACAAATTCCCTCCATTTTGGAGACAGAGACATTGAGATTCTGTGTGTTCTTTTAAAAATTTGTAAGGAGCTAAAATACTATGGTGCTAATCATGGTATTAAAAAAATCTAGAAAGAGAGAACAGACAGAACATACCACATTTTATTTTTAATGTAGAATTTTTAAAATAATGTTTATTTTTAAAAGCAGAATTAAGGGGGGTCCAATAAGAAGAATGAATACTACAAAATTATGAATAACTTTATTTTCTTGATGCCTTTTTGTCCTTCATTGCCCTAAAATGCACTCTATTTCCATGCGATCAGTGAGATTTCTTTATCTTTCTTTGACTGACAAATCTGCTTATTAAGCAAATTTATTCAAGACTATTTGTGTAATTATTTTATATAACATATGAATCAAGCAATATAAAACTAGAGATAAAGCAAATTGCTATCTTTCTTATCCTTTATCAAAATGATAATGTTTGTATCAAATACAATTGGTGTTCAGTGTTAACAATTCTGTATGTATATTATAATTACTGGAATTAGGATAAGCAAATGTATTATAAAGCTAAAATGTTTCCTGATTAAAATGATTTTCTTTTTTGTTTAGGTCCATCTATTAAAATTTTAACTTGGTACTTTAACATAGGATTTTATTCTGTACATTTCATATTAAAACACTGTATCTTGTGAGTCTAAATGTGCAGGACTGAAAGCAATGACAGGATACAGTTTGATTTGCTTCTGTTTATTTAAAGCATTCTTGGGTTATATCACTTCCTCCCACTGATGATAGTAATAAAAGCATTCTTATGCTAGCTTTGTTATAAGTTGGTAATTATGTGACTTGTCTAACAGAAGTTTTTGGCTGAAAATAGCTTTTGTCACTAGTAAATGGGGTCATTTTAACTTATTTACTGGTAAAATGAACAATTTTAGCAATTACATGGCACTCCCTAAACTTGATTTATAGTTGAAACAGTTAGCTTATTTTTACTCATTGTGCTGCACCATCAGCTGCTGCTAATTGGAATGTCAGTTTACTCTGGTGACTGAGCTTATGGTCACAAACACTGTAACTAGGGCCAGACTTTCAGAATCAGGGGAGTACAAATGCTGCACAAACATTGGGCACTACTACCTTATATGCACAAATAGCTGACCTCTGTGCACTAATTAGGTGTTTGTTCATGCATATAACCATCTGAGAAGAGAGGCTGTTGATGTTTTTCATTTAAGGCAAATTTTATCAAGCAATATAGAAGCTGCGGCAGGCCTACAATGCAGCAGGATTGCTTTGGAGGGGCAGGTATGTATGGAAACTTCCCACCTCCTAAAGTATAGGGAAACAGGGTTCCCCTCTATTTTTACATTGTCCAGGATGGAGAAGATACGGGAGCAGACTAGGGTAGAGACACAAGTGTGACTGGTGGGTTCTTATTACACAAAACCAGTGGCTACAAATAATGGGAGTTTTGATATTGACTTCAACAGGCCATGATTTCACCCACAATTTCTCTAAAACACTTTTAAATTTCCCTCTACCACCAGCAACTACTACTTGGTAGTGATAGGAATGACCAAAAACTCTCTTGTGAAAGTTATCTGAAGCTACATGTATTCCCTCTCCCCCTCAGTAAGATTAAAAAAAAAAATTGTGAATAAATCCTTGAAAGTATAACCCTCTTATACCATAGAACAGACAAAAGGCCTGAATATCCTTTCTCTATAGCTGCCATCTTTTGGTCTTACTGTGAAATGTTCATTTCTAAAAATTCCTCCTTTTAAAAGTTTAAATCATCTCTCCTAGTGACTGCCTCATTTAAAAATATTAATTTTTAACAGGAAAATTCACTTTTCAAAGGTGAAATTGCAGGTTTAAACAGTATTTTTTTTTTTTAAATGTTGAGCTATGCTAGTTTGTCCAAAAACAGGAACTACTTTCTCAGTAACACAAAGGTTCATAATGACTTATTTAACTGGTAAATTGATTTATGTGTGGTGCCTCTTATATATTTTGACTATTAAAAATTTCTGAATAATTGTTCAAAATTCACAATATACAAGGCAATAATGAGAGTTGCATCAGAGGAGTGTCATTCATTTGAGAGAGCTCATTCTAGGGTCTCAAACTGGTAAACTTTTATCAAATCTAGCACTGCCAAATCTAGAGATTAGTTAATCAGCATTCAAGTAGGGAACAGTTAACAAGCAGAACTCTCTGTTCCTTTTGTTACAGATGAACTCATAGTGCAAACTGGTTTAACTCCATGGAAGTTATGCCAAGTTGCCCATAATTTTTTTTAACTCTTAAAACAGGGTCTATCCCTCACATGTTGAGAGCTCGCCATTTTCGTAGACTTTCAGCCATACTACCAGGAGGCACAGTTCTAGGTAGACGAAAGGACAGCTGGTTGCTGGATGATAGGGTATGTTGAAACTCTTGGGATGAACCAGTCACACCTCCTCAGTCCTGTACTGCTTTGTTGCTGGTTCTCACGCAATCATTGACGTGGCATCAACAGAATGAAAGAGTGGCAATAGCTGATTGAGGGCAGGCTGAGAGAGTGGATCAGACTCTACTTGACAGGTGTATCACCACCACTCTGTAGCAAGGAGATTAAAGACTGACTACGGAAATAGGAGGGGTCCCATTTGATTGAGGGAAAGGAGTTGGCAGGACTAATGAAGGGGGCCAAGGATATTAGGACAGCTTCTGGAGTTGTTTCAGCTACATCCAAACAGAGCACTAAAGACAAATATTTATGTAGGGAAGAATGGTCTAGTGGTTGGGGCACTCACTGAGGACTTGAGAGAGCTAGGTTCAAGTCCCTACTCTACCACAGTCTGCCTGTGTGACCTTGGGCAAATCACTTAGTCTCTCAAGCCCCCATTATAAAACGAGGATAATAGCCATTTCCCTATTTCACCAGGGAGGGGTGAGGGGCTGTTGTGTGAGCTGCTCAGGGTACGTCCACACTACCCGCCGGATCAGCGGGTAGCAATCGATCTATCGGGGATTGATTTATCGTGTGTAGTGTAGACGTGATAAATCGATTTCCCCAGTCACTCTCCCTTTGACTGCTGAACTCCAGCTCGGCGAGAGGCAGAAGCAAAGTCAACGGGGGAGCAGCGGCTGTCGATCCCCCGCCGCGAGGATGCGAAGTAAGTGATTCTAAGTCAATCTAAGATACGTTGACTTCAGCTACGCTATTCTCGTAGCTGAAGTTGCGTATCTTAGATAGATTTCCCCCCCCCCAGTGTAGACCAGGCCTCAGTTACTGGAGTAATGGGAGCAATATAAAGTATCTAAGATTAAAATAGATTCTTGCGCTATAAGGGTAAAACTCACACTGAGTAACAATGCCTATGTTAAGTCCAATTTTAGTAGCTTAGGTGCTAGTTAAGCGGTGTATCGGTTTTATGTGTGTGTGTTCTGCATGAAGGTGAACTTCACCCTAAGGATTAAATTCTGGTCATTGCAGAATTCAATGCAATATTCAATTGTTTGAACTGTTTGCTACAGTTATTAATTAGTGAGTAATATCAGAATTATAGCGTAGCATCCATATGGATACTCTATGGTAGGTTCTCAGAAGGTAAGACTGAACTGTCCTGTGCATGGAGGCTACCAGGGAAAATTTTCAAATATATTTATAATCTTTTCTTAGAATCAGATTAGAAAATGAGCTACTTGAAAGAGACCATCATCATTTTTAAACTTGTTATTCGCTGATACTGTGTCAGGTATGTGGAAGTAACTTTTGACTGGAATTCAGTGATTTAGAACTGTCTATGAAGACTTCATATCATGTGTTTTGTCCTGTGACCACAGTTTCTATGAGACACACTTCTAAATGAGGCTTGTCCGTCAAGGGGAAAAATATGCCTTCAAGATTAATAACCTACAAATTGGATTGCTGCCCAACCCCCTAATCTGCTGTCCCCATTCTTCTTTTCTCTATAACTAGGACTAAGGAAAAATATAGCTTCAAGCTGTTGTCACTGGTAATTATGTCCAGCTCAGATAAAGTGTCATGACCTGTGAGGCTTAGGTCAAATGTCAGAGAGTTTATGTAGAAGTCTGAAGGCTTCTGAACAAGCTTTGAGTATTTACTCCTTTTGTGGAAGATGGCTGCACACACCTAATCTGAAAAAAAAAAATACAGATATTATCAATCCAGAGTGAGCATGTAAGAAATTAATCTCTTGTCATGCATATTGATAATGAAAAGGGTTTAACAATTTTTCCATTGGGAATGGTGCATATTGATGCCTATTTAATATTTTCACAAACAATTTTGCTCATTTTAGTTTAAATAAGCTTGCTTAAATAAGAGCATAAATGGACTAGCTAGGGTCAACCCTACTATATAAGGTCTTTGGTTTATTTTGTATGACAAAACTTGTGCTGAAGACCACTCTAGTAGAAAATCCTCTTTCATAAGCAACACATTTATAGTACTCTGATATTCTAATTAAACTTTGCTCTAACCTTTAGTAAAACATGTATACTACTACTCCTCAATACCACAGAAATGGATAAACCTCCCTTTCCCCAAACCACTTTCCCTGTCCTTATTCAGTGACCTATCACATGAGGCTGTTTTACCTCAGGAACTGTAGTCTTTTGCAGTTGGGAGGACTAAAGGAAGTTCCTTACCAACACAAAGGGAAAGGCTTTTATTCATGTTATTTCCTGGTTCCCAAAGAAGGAAATCTTGCAATGGATTTTTCACAAATGGAGATCTCTTGCAATCAACCTTTTGTGATGAACCTGAACAACAACTATAAGAGATTTTGCTCCAGGGCAGACCACAGTCCAGGTTCGATAACAGATGCTTTTCAATTTTTCCTGGTTGAGTCATCTACTATACACATTCTCTGCAGTTACTTTAATCCTGAGAGTAATCAGGAAGCTGAAAAGGGACAAAGCAACTTGAATCCTTATTGCCTTGGCCATCCTCAGCCTAGCCAAGAAAATATTGGTATATGCACCTACAACAGCTCTCAATACAATCACCAATATCTGCCTCTGGTCAAGGATAACTTGTCTCAGAACAAGGGCAAGTGTCTCCCCAGACTGCAAAGCCTCCATCCGGCTTGGATGATAACTGGCCGAGCTACACTGAGAAGGTCTGCTCTGAGGATGTCCGGGCCATATTGGCCAACAGTAGAATGGTTTCCACCCGAGCCACTTATGCAGCAAAATGGAGAAGGTTTTTGATCCAGGCTGAGTTCCACCATTGCCTTTTCACACAGAGATCAGACATATCCTGGATTGTCTTTTTATATCTGAAATATACTGGTCTCTCAGTCAGTTCAGTGAGTCCATTTGGCAGCCATTTGAGTCCTATACTTATCTGTGGATGGATCTTCAGTCTTTTAACTCCCCTTATAGCGAGATTTCTTAAAGGGCTTATGTATCTACTACCCTCTTTCTTTCACGTCTGGTTCCTCTGTGGGACCTGAACCTGGTCTTGTCTTAATTGGGCTTCCTTTTGAACCTACGGCAACATCATTTTTACCTATCTGTTGATGAAAACGGTGTGTTTTGGTGGTGATTACTTCTGTTAAAAGTGTGCCAGAGATTCAGGCACCTCTAGCTGACCCTCTCTACATTGTATTCTACAAGTGCAAGGTCTCTCTCAGGCCACATGGAATATTTATGCCCAAGGTTGTCTCTGTATTCCAGTTTTAATTAGAACACTGGAGGATGAATGTTTTTTTTTCTGAAGGCCTATTCCAGCAAGGTAGAAGAAAGGCTTCATATCTTAGATGCCCGTAGGATATTGTCCTATTACCTAGACCTTACAATGTGGTGGGTTTTTTGGGGTTTTTTTCCCTCTTCATATCATGTTCTAGACATTTTGTGACCTATGCTGAAAGGCTTAAGGGACAGCCTGTTACAGTTCAATGTATATCTCACTGGATATCAGACTGTATTAAACTCTGTTTTGATCTAGCTAAGGTTTCAACTCCCTTTGATAATAACAGTCCATTTTACTAGGGCTCAATTCACATCATAAGTCTTTTTCAGCAACATTGGACAGCTGTAAAGCATCAACATAGTCATTTGAACATACCTTTTCCAGATGCTGTGCTATTACTCAAACTTCCTGTGCTCATGCCGATGCAAACTTCAACAAACCAGTGCTCAGTCACACTTCAAATAGTCCTATGAGGAAACTGCTGGGTGGTCACCTATACAGTCACTGGAAGGAGAAAAACCAATTATTCACCTGTACAGAAATAGTTGTTCTTTGAGATGTATAGTGCATAGATATGTTTCATGACCTTCACACCTGCCCTGCTACTTCAGCTCTTTGATGGATGATGGTGCAAAGGAATGGAGAGGGATGCGGTGGCCACAACCCATCTTTACCTTCAACTCCATGCATGAGGATGGCAGGGACACGTGCCACCATCTGTACTGCTGGCAAAAGTCTCCAATCTGAGTGCATTGGGAGCACCTATGCCTACTCTGTCATATATATATGTGCACAACTAATCTCAAAGAACAACAATTACCATTACTGTGGTATCGGGGAGTAATAGTATAAACAGCAACTGTTTTTTTTCCAACTAGCTCTAGTCATACTATTCATTATACCAAAAGAATACTACTTGTTTCTTAAATGTTTAATCCTAAAATACTGGCAGTAGTGTTCTATGCAGGGGAATGCAGTCTGCCTTTGCTGGGGGTGAGCTTCATGATGTAATGCATCATTTTAATCTCTAACTACTATGTGGTACTATTATTTATTTCTATTACAGTAGTGAGTAGAAATCCAGTCTGGGATCAGAGTCCCATAGTGTTGGCATTTACAAACACGTTTCAAAGAACACAGTCCCTGACCCAGAAAGTTTACAATCTACCTGATAGTCAGGATAGACTGTGTCGCTACACTACAGCCCATAGTCATGGATGGTGCATTGCTGTGTTGCCCCAATAGCATCTCTGGGAAGGAATTGTGGCATAGGGACTTACAGTGCTATGCTTGCTTTCCCCTGGCTCCAAGAGGAATCTCTTATATCAGAAGCAAATGACTATCCACCCCCTGTACTGGTTCAGTTCTCTTTGCCAGGGCTCTGCCTACTTCCCGCCCAGTGGGAAGTAAGGAAACAGCACCGTATCTCTATGCATGAGGAGCCAATCCTGCAAAACCCACATAAGGATGGTAGGGGAAGAATAGGTCTTTCTCATCTTTATTTCCCTGCACAGGGGCACAATCTGGGATACAGCTAAACTTATGATCTTACAACAAACACAAACAAGCAATAGGCATACTCAGTTTGGAGAAATATCAAATATGTGAAGATGAGTATTAAATAGGTTAGACAGAGAAGATTGCTCCAAAAGGGGTGTTATTTCCTGTCATGTCTGAGTGAACAGGCTGTGAGCTCAGGGAAGTACACACAGAGCTGCAGAACACAGCACTCAGCCCCAACCTGCAGCACTATAGCTTGCACATTACTGTTCTACCGTTGCTATCATTATTATTTATACAGCACTAAAAGCGCATTAGGTGCCTTACAGACATGCAGGAAGATTGTAGGCTTGCAAGAGGAATCACTAATGTGACCCATTTCTTGCCCCACCATGAACTCGCCACCTCCACAACCTATGCAAAATCCTATGGCAAAGGGAGACTATGTTGAGCTCCTACAGAACTATTGAATCCCCTGCTCCTCACTGCCTTTCCCAAACATTTTAAACACGGTATTTCTGCTGCATTTCAGACCCATGGAGGTGACCATAGGATTTGGTCTTGAATTGTTCAAGTGGTGTTGTTTGATTAATTGATCAAATTATATCACTTTAATGCTGCTGGGGTTTTTGAACCAAACTATGGAATATTTTCCAAGTATAAAATACAGTGAAGTATATACTTTAAAGAAATAATTGTTGAATGCTTCCCTCAGATTGTCAGTCAAACAATCATGTGTTGTCGTGTTTAAATTTTGCTACTCACTGAAAATATTTTGATGACCTAATTTCCCCATATAGTCCATTTTATTTTAAAAAAGAGCAATGACTTCTATTCTCCCTATAAAAATCTGTAGTTTTATTTGAACATAATATGTGTAGACATTAATTTATATAAATAGTAATACCTCCTATAGCACTTTCCCCTTAGCTCTAATCAGCCAGGCTATCTCTGGGTCAGGTATTCCTCTGCTATTTTTTCTCCACTGGCCTTTTATCTTCCATATATTTAATGGTGTCGGTGATAAATTTTAGATTAAAGCAGCATATTATTGCTTGAAATTCAGAACTCAGGTTGATGTAGAAGTATTATTAATATTTTTTTATTCTCTATAAAGATGTTCTTTCAAGACACATAATTTGCCTGCTATAGTCAGACGCATGTTTAGAAGAGAAAATATGATGATAGAATCATAGAAATGCAGGACTCTAATTTTAGTTTGTGATCTACTATAACCCTCAGATCTTTTTCTGCAGTACTCCGTCTTAGGCAGTCATTTCCCATTTTGTATTTGTGCAATTGATTATTCTTTCCTAAGTGTAGTACTTGGCATTTGTCCTTATTGAGCTTCATCCTATTTATTTCAGACCACTTATCCAGTTTTTCATGGTCATTTTGAATTCTAATCCTATCCCCCAAAGTGCCTGCAACCCCTCCCACCTTGGTATCATCCACCAACTTTATATGTGTACTCTCTATACCATTATCCAAATCATTTGTGAAGCTATTGAATAGAACTGGACACAAGACAGATCCCTGCAGGACCCCACTCAGTGTGCCCTTCTAGCTTGATTGTGAACCATTGAACCTCCGGGTATGCTTTTCCAACCAGTTGTGTGTCCACTTTATAATAGGTTCATCTAGGCCATGGGTAGGCAACTTATAGCACGTGGGCCAAAGGCGGTACATGAGCTGATTTTCGTGGCACTCACACTGCCCGGGTCCAGCCACCGGTCGGGGGGGCTCTGCATTTTAATTTAATTTTAAATGAAGCTTCTTAAACATTTTAAAAACCTTATTTACTTTACAACAATAGTTTAGTTATACATTATAGACTTATAGAAAGAGAACTGCTAAAAACATTAAAATGTATTACTGGCACGCAAAAGCTTAATTAGAGTGAATAAATGAAGACGCGGCACACCACTTCTGAAAGGTTGCTGATCCCTGATCTAGGCTGTATTTCCCTAGTTAGTTTGTTCATGAGAAGATCATGTGAGACAGTATCAAAAGCCT
Organism: Trachemys scripta elegans; assembly: GCF_013100865.1. NCBI lineage: Eukaryota > Metazoa > Chordata > Testudines > Emydidae > Trachemys > Trachemys scripta. Next base: position 169,666,743 of record NC_048300.1, read on the forward strand.
TACTGAAGTCAAGATCTATCACATCTACAGCTTCCCCTTATCCCCTTGATAATTCCATGTTGACTGTTCCTTATCTTATCTTCTAGGTGCTTCCAACCTGATATTTGACTATTTGCCCCATTGTCTTTCTGGGTACCGAAGTAAAGCTGACTGGAGTATAAATTCCTGGGTTGTTCTTATTCCCCTTTTTACAGATAGGGACTATATTTGCTCTTCTCCAGTCCTCTGGGCTCTCTCCATCCTCTTCGAGCTCTCAGAGGTAATTGTTAATGGCTCAGAGGTCTCTTCCGCCAGCTGCTTAAGTATTCTAGGATGTATTTCATCAAGTCTGGCCAGATTGAAGACATCTAACTTGTCTAAGTAATTCTTAACTTGTACTTTCCCTATTTTTGCCTTTGATCCTACTCCATAATAATAATGAGTTTCAGTAGAGTTAGAGGACTTGTTATTGTATTTCTGCTTTATGCTTGAGATGCCATTTGCAGGTGAGAGAAGAGAAGGTGAACTGTGGCTAGATTCTGGTTTTGCTGCTAACCCAGGCTCCCTTTATTCATGTGAGGAGTCCCATTGAAGTCAATGGGACTACTCTCATGACCAAAAGAATTGCATTTTTCTGTCTGTGTTAAGCAGAAGGTTAAAGATTTAAATACTAGTCTGGTAGCAGCCCACCCTTCTGGTGGACCTGGGTGTGAGCATTGTTACCAGTGGTGCACACTGTGAGACCGTCATCCCTACATTATCTAGCTTTTGTTTTTTAGTCACAGAAGCAGCATGTGATCAATAAAGAGAGGTTTCTATTTTAAGCCTCAATCCCTTATTCATAAATAGGCAGATTTTCAGCCTCCTAGTAATACTGTTTATGATTTTTGAGTGGATGGTAAAAATGGAATGAAATGATTTCACCAGACCTTGACACACTGTAAAACTGGCATGCAGGTTATAGTAAATATCACAAGAACATATGACTGCATATGACTGTTTTAGAACCTATGAAGCTCTTATATTAGTGAGAGGAACAAGGTCCCTTTCCTTACATCATATTTCTCCACTAACACTCCTCCGCTCATGATCAAAAATGCCCTTGTGCGAAATACAACTGTCCATGGGAAGATAACTCCTCTCATAGGTGACAGCATATAATATTGAAATGGATGTAATTTTTGCTCACACCCAGCTGATAAACATGTTTATACATATGTTCTAGGTTACGATCTGATAAATAGAACTGCTGATCTCAGATGCACTCCATTTCTCCGAAGTGGAGCCACCCAACATGACCAGTTCAAGGAAGAAACTCCTACAGTCTTGTGAATTGCTCACCTTGATACATGTGCGCATGAAGGACACTTGAACAGTGGCAATTTGATGTAAAAATGATTCCCTCTGATATAAAGGTTAAATTTGTGTTGTTTTCTTTTGAATAGCCGATAAACTGTACCAAACTTCAAGGTTCTTGAAGAACAGGATCTTAGATCAATTTCAAATAACCTTGTGAATAACTTCTAAGGACTGATCTTAAGGATACATGCAAACCAAGGTAGAGGCATGGATTTAGTCAATAAGTTTAAATACTTTCCCTGAAACATTGAAAAATACTGTTATCTATGTGCTAATAGCCAGCCAGTGTAGCACTTATATCTGAGTACCTGTTTCCCCTAAAAGATAACATTACTGTCACAATGAAAATTAAAGATCATATGTGATGGCTTTATGTAAAAAGAAACAGTGCACAGGCAGGGAGTTTAGACTTCTGTAGTCAATTGGTGTAGAAAATATCCATTCATAACAAGAATTAAAATACCTACTTTAATGGGCATCTTTAAATAGGCTGATTCTGACATATTTGTGAAGTATATAAAAGTGCCCTAACAAACAACTGCTCCTATTATAGCAAAAAGGCTGACACATAAGATTCAGTTCCAGCAGACAACATTAGAATTAGGGCAGCTTGAATATAAGACATTAGTTTAGATACGTTTTCTAGTTTGAATGAAGAGGGGCTGAAACAACTCAGCCAGGCTTTGAAATAGTTAATAATAATCTTGGTGAAACATGGTCAGTCAAGAGCAGGGCTTCTGCCAGATGCCATTATTCCTGTTTCGACTATAACAGTTTTACTAAATTGTACATTCAAATCAATCTTCACATAAAAAAAGTCATTGCGGTAAGGGTTAGAGGTTTAAATGCCTTCTCTGTATTTTAGGAGCGGTTTTAAAAAAAAATCTTCCTAGCTTTATTTCACTGTAATTTGTGCAATTGCTTTTAATCTTGATGACTACACTTGATTATTTCTGACCCATCATTTCTTCTGTCAAGAATTCTAATGACCAAAAAGCTCTCCAGAAATGCAATCTAGGAGCCCCTTACTGCTACCAATGACTTCATCAGGTGTAGGCTAAGGGCCCTGGGTCTTTGCACAGCAGTTTCACATTTCCCGTCTGAGTTAATCAATGCTGTCCTTTCTGAATTAAAGGAAATGATGCAAGACTATAACAGAAAAAAGGGTAAAAATTTATACATGAGCCTGCAGACGCTAATGCACACAATCAGCTTTATACACTTGAGTACTCCCATTGAGTTTAGTGGGAAGTTATGGCCATGGCAAGTGTTTGTGAATCAGAATCCAGATTAGGAAAGGTGAGTTATATTAAGACATTGTCTGGTCATTCAAAATTATTTCCCTGGTAATATTCTTTCTATATGAGCCAATAAAATGTTGTAATGCACTGGCAATTGAACTCCAGTCACCCATGCAAAAATATATTGGGCATTCCCATGATTTTGTATAGAAAAGTTGGGCCCTAGCCTGAGTGTACCCTGTTAGAAACAGCTGTCAGTCAGTATGTTCCATGCGGTAGGGATTCATAGTCTATTTATTGCTTTTCCCCATTCTTCCCACCTTCCATGCAGCCACATTCTGCTGCTGTTACTCAATTTGAGTAATACCTTACTCAGGGAGCGGTTCTAATGGCATCATTGTGATTGCCCACAGAGCAAAGAACTACCTGACCTGAGTAAGGGTGGCACAATGTGGTCCTTCGTGAGGAGTGCCTAGCCACCATTTTGGTTGGTCCCCAAGTTGGGGATAGGTTGAGCAAAACAATTGAGATGACCACGAATTGCACCCTGCATCCTAAAGATGAGATGTAACAGGCTTCTAAAAATACGGGCCCAAGGATACAAAACTCTACCTGGGAGCCATTTCACACTTTGTTCCTAGGGTCATTATTGGTTCAGCAATATCACCTGTTTGTTTTTAAAATCTGTCACCACCTGTTTGAGATGCTTGACTCTGAGAATTAATACTTATAAGGAAGTTCCATGAAGAATGAAAGGATCTGTTTAAGCTTGAAGCAGCTGCACATGACTGCGCAGTCTCGCTAGCACCTGACTAGAAAAGGGGATTTAGAGAAAGACAGACACAATCACAAAGGCCTTGTTACTCTGATGTTTACATATAGGCTGACAGTACTGATGGAAGAAGCGAGTTATCACATAATCTATATCCAACAGTAAACATAGGATAGTCTGGTATTTTTTTTAAGGAATATCTAGACAGTCTGAATTTTCAAATAAACAGAAACCGAATTGAATGATGTAACCCCCCTAAAACCAAAACATTGTTTCTGATTAAAGTCATTAGGATAAAAGAACCTAGAGACAAATTGTGTAATAATTGCAAACTTAGTTTCTTAATACTGAAAAATCCCTCGTCACAAATTGCAAAATGATGAGAATTAGATTGGACAAATGTTTGAGCTGAGTTTTATTTTTCCAAACGTTGACCTGTGGTATCCCTACTTTTGTGGTTGTCTGTTGGCTATGCTTAACGAATACATAATATTTCTAAAACTGTTGTGATAACTGCCAGTTATGTTGATGTACAGCCACTGCATTAGAGCAAGATGTGGTTGTGACTCCTTTACTTAAGGTTGTATAACGGGTTTCCATTATAACTCCCAATGTCTAGTCTCTCACACAACTTTCTCCTTTGGGGCTGAATTTTTCTAAGCTTGGTTTCTGCATGAAGGTGAATTGCTCTTGCAAGTTTCAGCAAATAATGTTCAGATAATTTTGAATGAGAGGAGGGTAGAAAAAATGAACTTTTCCTATTATAGAAAAAATCTTGTGAATGTTTTTGAGCCGCTGTAGCACTGAAATGGCTGGTGATAGGAAGGTAAAATGTAGCAGGGAAATAGTCTACAGACAGAAATGCGTGTGGTGGGTTTTTTTTTGGGGGGGGGGGGGGGTTGTGCTCAAGCTGAAGTTGATTTTGATTTGACAAAGTTATGAGGGTTTGAAATCACACTCCATACATGTGCAGTAGATTATGCATGCATTTTATTGCTAGGCTGTGTGTGCGCATGCACACACAAACACACACACACACACACACACACACACACACACACACACACACTTAGTTAAATCAGATATGTAGTCAATTCCTTAGTCCCCTGAATTATTCTGATGTGGCTCAAATTAATTTCTAAATATTTCAGGGAGAACACAAGTTTGGTGAAAGGAATCTTTCTCTGCCAATCCATAATCCTCTGTGCGCATAGGGGAATGTGCACAGGGTTGAAATCCAGGAACTCCTAACTTTACTACTGACTTTAATTCTCCATTTTTCATAATGCTTATTTAATGAAGCCTCACACCACATTCCTTAAATTGAAAGGGAAAACAGATTCTTTAAATTCAACTGAATGAACCTAGTGGTATATGTGATATGAGACACTACTCAGAATTCATTGTGTTTATCATGATATTGTGTAGGGACCAACCAAGAATGAGGCCCCACTGAGTGCACTGTATAAACATAGTGTAGGAGATAGTCCCTACTCCAAAAAGCTTACAAGCTACATAGACAAGCACGATATAAGGTGGGAGAAGGAGTATAATACACAAGCAGAGTGAACAATGTGAGGATAGCAAATGTCATGTAACTCAACTATGTTTTGTTTTGGTTGTTTTTTTGGATGGGTTTACTTTGGAGGGGATCAGCTATATGGAAAGAAAAGGGAAGGCATGATGAGGTATACAAACCCCACACTGGGACAGAAGGGGTTAAAAGACAATACTGGACCTAGCTAGCCTCACCCCTCCAACCCTGCAAAGCATGTTCCAACAGGGGACAGGGTTTAAAAAGGAAGCAGCGCAGCTCAGAAGGGGTGAGGTTGGGAAAGAGTGCAGACCTACCCTGCAGGCTCCTGCCAAAGGGGCTAGCCACGCCTCCCTGATACACCAGGACTGTATGCTGAGCCTGGTTGGGGCTGACGGTTTGATTTGGTTTCCTTTCTATTTTTTTCTTTTTCCTTATCTGGGACCAGAAGCAGAGAGAGCAGCAGTAGGAAATGACCCAGGGAGAATAACACAGTAGAGTCCACCGTCAGGGGCAGGGCTGGCACCAGCAGAGGAAGCACGTGCCTGGGGCGGCACATGCTAAGGGTCGGCATTCCATCCATTCTTGGGGTGGCACAGTCCGGGCAGCTTTTTTGTTTGCTTTGGCAGTTCGGGCGGCTTTTTTTTTTTTTTTTTGCTTGGGGTGGTAAAAATGGTAGAGTCGGCCCTGCCCAGGGGTCAGCGCTCCTGACCCTCCTAGGGCCCTAAGTCAGAGTCCAGTAGAGCAGGAGGGCCCAGGATCACCTACTCTTGACTGAGTGGATGCTAACCACTAGGTCACCTAGCCCATTGAGGAAAGGAAGAAGGGTGATGGGGACAGTGCAAGTGAGAAGAGGGATGGGACAAAGATGGAGGGTATGAAGTGAAGTTGTGGAGTGAGGCTAAAGTGAAGAGATTCAGAGGGAGGGGTTTGGAGCAAACAGCCAGTGAGCACTGGGCACAGAGAGTCCAGTTAAAACTGTAGAAAATATTCTGACAACATCAGAGTCTGAAGGTCCCTAGTTAAACTGGTTCTATAGATGCTCCTTAAGTCTCAGCTGGCTCCTCCTTGCAGTTTCCCCTCTTCCAACCTCACATTGCGGGGTGGGACAGCATGGGAATATTTTTGGGAGGCATATAGCTATGTATCAGCAACAAGGAATGCAGCCAGAAAAACATGTTAATATCTTGTCCCTGGGATTCTCAATTGCTAAAACTACTCTGGGATTGTAATCTATCCTGAGGAAGGTTGCAAAAGGTAATGAGCTAAGGACCAACAGCTGCAGAACTGCAGATTGCAAAACACAGGGCCTGATTCTCTGCACACTTACACTGGTTTTTCATCAGCATTGACATAAATGGAGTTTCTCTTGATTTACACAGCTGAACATGAGAGCGAAATCAAATCCCCAGAGTCCTGACTCAGATGTGTAATAGGCAATATGTCTTAGATTTCCCAACTGCCTACCCGTATCCAACCACTAGCTCCCAATTAAAGAGGCTGTGGTAAGAATACCTCTCAGCACAGGAATATATTTAAAGGAAATAAATATTCATTTTTGATTTGATAAATTAGTGGAGTTTTCTTTTTCAGTATTTCCTTATTAAAGCATTTTTTTCTTTGCTATATTTTAATATTTCAAAGCTTGGTTCACTTTTTTGCATATTTTATGCTTATAAATATTTAGCCAATACTTTTGCTGGATTGAAAACAAATGTATACGTCATTGTTCTTCCCTTCCCTGGCAGTTGCTGTGTGTAATCTCTGGAGTAGTAATTGGGAAATCTAAATCCAACTTGACTGTCTTTGCACCCTCTTGGACAGAACTCCGGAAAATAGCCCATTAGCCTTTTATCCAAGTAATATAAGGGTTAAATTGATGGCAGCCATTCTGGTATATATTAAATCCTTCATATGAAAGTATGTCTTGATTTCTTTGTTGACAGTATGGTTAATAACTCTAACATGGTAGCAAGATTGTGCTGTTGCCCCACTTTCTTAGCTGATAGTTCTGCCTATTATTAAGGTTACCGGACACATCCCACTATAAGACTCTGTTTTCAGTTGATTATAGCTTGGCCAAACTTTAACCACTTGGGCTGAAATTTTCCATGCCTGGTGTCTGCCTCATACTGGTAAGTTTTTTTTGTTTTCGTTTTTTGACAGAAATATTCCTGAAGTTGGAGATTCCACATTTAAATAGAATCTAACCAGATTTAAGTATGTTCCAACACTCCCCTAGCTTTGGGCTGTTAACCTTGGATTCAGACCCAAGTTTTGCTCTGGAAATCTGGATTTAGGTCTATGTCTAAGTGTTTTAGAAATTTGTATCGGATGAAAATGTATTTTAGTTTGGAATCCTTTAGTATGGAGGGTCCCGCTATTAAAATAAAATAGTTATAATTTTTAGAGAGAGGCTTTGTTAATGTATCGTGGGTTCTAATGAAGATGCAGAAATTCAGACAGGCATCCATTGCTAGATACAGAACTTTGTTACTTTATAGCTGTGTAAGGTTTCAGTTAGTACCCTGATAGGTATGATACCTTTTCTGTATATGCTACATGTTACTGGAAAAGTGTGGTTTTTTACAAATTAAGGTAGATATATTTACTTTTGTTGGTACAATTTCTCATATCAATAAGCCAGGTACCTTAGGTGCCATGGATGAAATACTGCTGGTGGGGCCAGGATTTCACCCCAGGAATCCAGCTGTGCAGCAAACAGAAAGAACTATAAACATCCTCTAAAAATGAATCTTAATAGGTCTGTAGAGTTGCAGGATAGCAGCCCATTAACCAATCATCAGGGCAGGACGTGCCCAATAGGCCATTGTAATGATTATGGGGAATATTTTGCATTCCGGGGAAAAGGGAAATCTTTCTCTGTCAGGTTCCTTTAAAAATGGCAGCTGGTTCTAGCTGTTCAGAGGATTGTTAGTAGTAGTCCCAAGGAAAACAAATTATTATTATTATTTTACCTAACAGGAGGTTCTGACACTCATCAGGCATCTTTGAGAGCATCACCTGCCCTTTGCTCACTAATCCACTGCCCCTGGGTTATTTCTATAACCTTCCAAGCAGCCACTTTTTTTAAAGCAATCTGCCAGATAAATCTTTTTCTCCAAAGATAAAAAGGCTATAAAAACTGACTAGACTACTTAGTCTTCCCACCTTCTTCTAAAGCTATCAATCTCTAATTAGGAATTAGCCGCATATCTCAGCCTCTGCTATTTACTTTCACAAATACCTTAAGGTATGTTATGAGTTTAGACCCAACCCTGTTTACCTAAAGGGACAAACTGTTCTTCAACACAAAACTATGGCTGTTAACTCCTCTTGATTTGAAATCCTATCAATAAGGAGCATTAAAGGACTGACTTTTAACTATGCAGGCATGCAGGTAGATGTGAGCATCCCACTTGTAGAGGTCATTCCCCATTCATCGTAAACATACCACATCCCTGGTAATAAACCTGCATAGATTTTGGAGGCTTTGCACGCCTGGTTAAAAGGATATTTGATAAATATGCTTGACTCCATTTGGAAATGATTGGGAGTACTGAATCCCCAGATTTTGTGCCATTACTCTGCTTTTTGAACCAGAAGTAGGCTGGGTATTCTGACTCTGTCCATTTTATTTCTTAAGTACTGGTTCTTGCTGTCATAGCTACATGGCTAACTGCATCTCTGTCCCCTTTCTGATCCCTGAGTGCACCCCTTCACATGTCAGGCCTTGTGCCTTTACCTGTCTGTGACATACAGGAGCACAATCCAGACTAGTGATATCACCCCTGCCCTGAATCCTTGGGTGCTCCACAATGCCTTGCTGTAGTAACTCTGACCTGGACCTCTCACAAACAGCCTTCCAGAATGCAAGCCAGACCCTGATTGTCTGTGTGTATGCCAGCTACACCCTGGCTCTCACCAGTCTCAGTTATACTGCAGGGTGACCCCAACACACCCCCATCTCAGATCTTCCCCAAGAAATGTCCTGTACTGCCCAATCCTCTCCTGGACAGTACAAATATATTAAGTCTATTATTCCTTTAAGGGAATAATATGCCCGCTTATCTTAAGTAGTTACTCAGACCCTTCAATTTAAACACACTGGATTAGATAAAACAAGTTTATTAACTACAAAGAGATTTTAAATGAGTATAAGTAATGAGGCATAACAATCAGAAATGGTTACAAGAAAAATAAAGATAAAACATTTACTAATATTTACCTAAGAAACTATTTTAGTTGCAAAGCAGACTTTCTCACCACGTGCGCCAGCAGATTACTGACCAAACTTTCAGATCAGGACTCCTCCCCCAGAGTCCAACAGCTGTTTCCTTTTGTCTTTTCAGACACAGAGAATGAGATGGGCAGGTGGTGAGAGAGAGAGGGGTATCTTGTGGTTTTTGCCCCCACTTTTTATAGTTCCAGTCCCCCTTTAGAAAAACATTTCCAGTTGAGAACTGAGAGACAAAGTCTGTGTGGAAGCTAGCTTATCTTCAATCATTTTTACGCTTCTTGCTTGCTTTCCCCAATGACCCTCTGTTGCACATATATTCATATAGTGAGCTCCCCAATAACCAGGTCAGACTGCAGTCAAAAAATATGAAAATGCAACTCCAAATCCTTCATGCCTGTCATTTTGAATAGTGTCACTACTGGAATAACACACCCCTAAAATAAGTATTTTCTTGGGATCATCATCAGAGGCCATGTTTACTATTTGGATTTTACAGAAGCTAACACAATGGGATCCTGAGTGAAGTCTCTGGGTACACTTTTATTATAAATATAATTACACACAAAAAGAACGTTATCAAGGTTGTTGGAGAATAAAGGACTCTAAATTTAGAAAATGCCAAAATTAAGGTGGCCCATAGACCCTAATTCAGCCCTCTTGTACATAGGCATTATGATTCAGTCTTTCGTTACACACTCACATACTATTTTTTCCCTGCCTCATTCAGTGCACAGGATGGAGCTGCTTTGGGGATGAATCAGGGTCTTGTAGTGAAGGAGATTTGTCTGTAGGGCCCCCACTTCATTTGTTGTAGAAGCTGAAAGTTGTATAGGAAATGAGGCAGGGGATTTCAGGAACAGACAGGATGGTCTTATAGTTAAGGCAGTTGAATGCTGCCCTGGAGAACTGGATTCTATCCCTGCCTCTGCCAAATAGCTCCTGTGTGATGCTAGTTAAGCACTTAAACCCAACTTTTCACTGTGTGTTCCATATTTTCTGAATGCCTGACTTTAGACCCTGAGATTTGATTTGCAGAAGAGCTGTGAGTAAAAGGGAGCTGTGCTTTGAACATATAAAGTGCTACACAATGCTACATGCTCTAAAAAATCAAGTCCTAGGTGTCTCATATTGGGCATTCAAAATTAGTGAATACTCTTCAGCTTTATCTTTGTGCTTTGCCCCTTCACCTTTAAAAGTGGGGATAATATCATCCCCTTTTTTTGTAAGGGTGCTGCAAAAATAAATTTAGCAATGTTTGTGAAGCACTACACAAAAGGCCATGAGGCAATTAATGTCTGTCTTCAGAGCAGCATTTGAATAGTGTTCAATAAATAATCCATAGGACCACACATTGAACAATAAGAAAACAAAATATTGAATAGTTCATTCAGTGACCACTATCCATCCTGTGCACTCAATGAGGCAGGGGTCCTGTTGAAAAAATAGTAGGTGAGCATGTAATTGAGACTGAATCACAATGCATTCACAGATGGGAGGAAATTAAGTTTACACAGGAAAGGTGTCTCCGCTCTCTGGCTTCTCATGCAAATCCCGATCTCCTTGCTTAGAAAAGTCTTAGCTTCACACTTCCAGTCTCTCCACCCAGTTTCTCCCATCATGCCAATCTCCACCCCCTCTCTCAGTCCCAGTCTCCTTGTCTAGCCATTCTCAGGTGCCCCCCTTCCACCTCTTCAGCTAATATGCATCTCTCCTCCCTACCCCCATATCCCCTCCAATCTTAGTTTCCCCTCCCTCTCACCTTCCCAGCTCTTTGTCCAGTCTCTTCGCCCAGCAAATCTCAGTTCTCCCTCCGCACCCCAGCTCCTCATGAGATTTGTCTCCTGCTCCCCCTACCCCACTGGTTCCTAGCCCTATCAGTCCCAGACTTCCCCCTCCCTCAACTCCTTTTCCCAATCTATTCCTCCTACTCCCTTTTGTCAGCCTCTTATCCCATCTTCTTTCAAATCCATCAATTTCATCCTCCATGATGACCAAGCAGAAACATGGTTGACAGTAGATTGGAAAACAAGAATTCCATTTTGCAAAAAATGTTCAGGTTTTGACATTTTTTTTTTCTGTATCGGGGAAAAAACTGGACCTTTCAAAATTTTTCATAGGGGAAAGAACATACGGATGAGAGACAGACTTTGACTTTTAAAACAATTTAAATAAAATCAGTATGGAAACACAGTAGAAACAAGAAAATAAACTACACATTCAAAACCAATTGCCCAGCCCGAACAATAAAAAGTGCATTTCCAGAAACCTGCTATTGAATGAAGGGAGCCAAATCACTTATAAGAATATAACACAGAGAGAGAGAGCAACACTGCTATATATCCAATAGTCCAGGGCACTCAGCTGACATATGGGTGACCCTGTTTAAAGTCTCTACTCTGCTTGATTAGTTCCCTAAACACTGGGCTACAGAGTCAGTTTTTCTTGTTGAAGCTATGCCACTTTATATACACAATTAATGTCAATAGTGCCTGAGAGAGACTAACTGTATAGCCCAGTAGTTGGGGCACTCCACTGGGATGTGGTAGATTCCGTTTCAAGTTTCTGCTCCAAATCAGCCAGAGAAGGAACTTGAACTAGGCCTCCCATATCCCAGCTGAGTACCCTAACCATTGGGGTGGGAATCTTTACATTCCTCTTTACCCTGCCTCTGCACCAAAATTCCATCCTGAACCTTTCAGATGAAAGTTTAGTCAAAACTGATCCAATTTCTATGAAAAAATTTCCAACAGTTTCTACTTGAGAATACTCTCAGTTCCAGTGCCTGACCCAGCTCAGAACTACAATTGCAGGGAAGTCCTGCTAATCCCTGGATGGAACATGCTCTGTGTGCACAGAATTTTCAAGGAATTGAGCTGTGATGTTCTAGCAAGTCTCCACTGATAATGTGCAAACTGTGATTTTTGAAAGGCATATAACTTAGCCAGTTTTGGGCAGATTTCCACAGGGAGAGCAAAGGGCATCTCTCTAACATAAAGGGCACACTTGCAAAATTTCGAGTCCTGCTGCTCAGGGGGGAGGGTATTATAGCATCTCAAAGAATAGGTCACCAGAATTTTTTAACATGGGCAAAACACATTTTTTCCTAGTCTCATTCTAAGAAATGGCTGGACCATTTTGGCTGAAATTTTCCAGAATATTTCAGTCTGTCTCAGGCATGGAAAATTTCAGACCAAATGGTTAAAGTTTGGCAAAGTTATTAGCAATTGATCTTATAATGGGAAGTGTTGGGCAACACTATTTATGTACATTATTACCAATTCCTCCTATAATAAAAAAAAATTGACCTCTTTGCATCTACCCGACTTTCTTTCCTGTCCTATGTTAGGCAGTTGTGGATTCATCTAGTTTTATGTTAAGTTACATAATAATAATAGAGGTAATTCACAATGTTTTCTGAGCAATTAAAGTCCGAATTCTGCAAATAGGTTCATGCAGGCACCGTTCGTTCCAGTGAGGTTCTATGTAGGAGCACAGTCCCTCTTGTGTACACCTCATTCTAAGTGCATGGCCTTAGATTGGATAAGGACCTTGTGTCTTAATATGGCTATATATCTATATATATATTCTGACTGAGGTTTCTGGGAGCTACTATAGCACAGATTGCTAACAATAGGCATGACTTAACCATTGTTGAAAGTTTACTCCAGAGCACAAAAAGGAAGTAAAACATTTTTGAAAATTGAGGTGTAACTAGAAGGATCTCCACCACTTAACGCTTGCAGGCAGAGTGGAATGCCACACTTTGACAGTGAAATTAACAATGCTTTTCTATTTGAATGTAAAGATCCCATCCATTTAATCTGTCTTTACAGTGCTGAGATAGGGTCTAATGTATATGTAAATGCTTTGCATAAAGGATCACATCTTCTAGGCTTTTTGCTTTGAAAGGAATAGATATCTTGACATTGCAGTAGAACAATAGCTTTCTTTAAGCACTTAATAGTATCTTGAAAATACTAATTACTCCAGTCCCAATCATGTATTACTCAATTACTTTATTTAATAACCTACAAAATTATCTCTTCTAGCAGAAGATTTAAAATATCCTTCCTAAATATGCCTGTGGCATAATGCAATATATACTTACAGGTATATAAGTCTTTCAGAGCCTGATCATACAAACAATTAACATGGGGGAGTCATCTCATTGACTTTAATGGGCCTATTCATGGTTGTAAAATTAAACATGCACATAACTGCTTGCAGGATAAGGGATGTACTTTTCTTAATCCATTAATGACAGCAACTGATACTATTTTTGTAATATTTAAAGACAAATGGAAATGATCACCCTTTTAATTATTACAGAAGATGGTCTACAAGTTTTTGAAAATGTGGTTATCTTCATCTAGTAGGGAGTTTGGATTACTGGTGAGCAAACCACAAAACATTAGATAGTTCAGTTCTTTGATTAATCTAGACCAACGGTTCTCAACCAGGGGTACAGATACCCCTGGGGGTATGCAGAGGTCTACCACAACTCATTTAGATATTTGTCTAGTTTTATAGCAGGCTACATAAAAAACATTAGTGAAGTCAGTACAAACTAAAATTTCATACAGACAATGACTTGTTTATATGGCTCTGTAGACTATGCACTGAAATGTAAGTACAATATTTATATTCCAATTGATTTTTTATAATTATATGGTAAAAATGAGAATAATCAATTTTTCAGCACTTTTGTACTTTTATGCCTGATTTTGTAAGCAAGTAGTTTAAGTGAGGTGAAACTTGGGGTACGTAAGACAAATCAGACTCCTAAAAGGGGAACAGTAGTCTGAAAAGGTTGAGAGCCACTGACCTAGACCTCTTTGCTTTGTCAACTGTGCTAAGAATCCTACTAGTACAAGTTGTCTTGTGAGACTTGTGCTATTTCCTAGTCTAGTAGATTCAGAAATACTGAAAATAGCCTTTCTATTGTTGTTCTGTCTGTTGTAGCCAAAACCCTAAGGGGTGTGTGTGTGTATGTGTGTGTGTGTGGGGGGGGGGGGGGTCTGAGTGAAAATGAAAAGCAAGCAAACAAACCCAAAGCAAACTGACCTTTTCAGGAGCACAAAAAGATGAAGTTCAAGTTCAGGTGAAGTTTTGGGTCTGCTCTTCTATTATCTGAAATGATTCACTGTGTGCTGTTTGGACGTCTGTCCTGGGTAGTACAGGTATTTTGGAATCTGCCAACTTAACAGCCTATTGCTAGTTCTGGTTTTTACCCTCATGCTCTAGGAGTGGTGTTGAATACTCTCAAGACATTTGATACAATATCAGTAGCCAGGCATTATAAGGAGGTCTTTCAGTGCACACTGGAAGGGACCCCACAAGATTGTTGCCTTTTGTCCCATCTAGAAGGAGAAAACTTAGCAGAGCCAGATAGTGGCCTGGAGTTTTTTGTGTGAACTTCCAGCAAGGTTTCAGAGTCATTTCAGAGAAGAACTCCACCTGGGAACTAATAGAGTGTAGCTGAGTGTAGTTAGGCTCAGCACCTTAATGTGGGGTTGGAGTGCTCCTGTGGGATAAGGTGTGTTGTTTCTCTGACCAGAGCCAGGCTAGGGAGTTCTCAGGAGTAACAAAAGCAAATCTGTTTGCACGGTTATTTTGAGTTCTTGATTTTTAACCTTACATGGTAGGAATGCAGCAGCCAAGGAGTTTTGCCAAGTCTGTGTTTTAGTTAAGCCAGAAGTCCTGAAATAAAGCTGAAACCCAAGGAGGATGGGATGGATGAATATTTAAACCTCAGTCCCCTATGAATTCTTTCTATAACATCTCAGGCCGTGGGCCTGCCACACTGGCAAATAACAGGCCACTGTCCATCTTTATCCATAACAAGTTCACTTAAACAAGAACTTTGCTGCTCGTACTGTCTTAGAGCAAAGCAACTTGGGAAACCCACTAAAATATTATATATCACATACAAAGGGCCTTATCCTGCACAGTGATGACTGCAGGACTGGGTGAGGCTTTTCATTATTATTTATTAGTTGTATCGTGGGAGCGCTTTGGAGCTCCAGTCATTGACCAGGATCCCATTGTGCTGATAATGGGGCCCTGTGCTGTTCTCTGTTTGTGATACAGGGGAGTCTGTATCTGTGGAGGTGTGTTGAGTTCTGTCCTCATTCCTTGGCTCTAGAGAAGCTTCTCTGTGGGGTTTTGGTTCCAGGGAGTGTGGTTAATACTCTTCTTGATTCAATGCTTCTTCTTAAACCCCTGTAGGGGAAGTGGGACTGTATCAACTTTCATTGGTTTGCCTCTAAGTGTTGAGGACAACCCCTGAGGTTTGACTGGGGTGGGAGTCCAAGTTAGATGTGGCTGGTGAATCTTTGGCAGCAGGGCTTGAAATGGGGAGTGGGAGTGGGCACTGCTTGGCTGCTTCTGAAGGGAGAAACACCATTTCCTCCTGAAGGAAGAATTTCTAGGAAACTGTGAATTAGAACTTGTTTCCTCTCTCCGTTCCTGGTTTATTTTGGAATGGGTCCTAGTAATGATTTTTGCATTAAGGGCATGGAATTCTATGAGGATTTCTTTTCACAATGTGCTTCATTATTGGTCAGATGATGAAATAATCATCACAGTGGAGATAGTCACTGACTGTCTCTTTCATGTGTTCTTGAGACTATCCACATTTCTAAAAATAAATAAATAAATCTAAGCACTTTTAAAATCCTAGTGCTGAAAACAAAGCTTGCTTTTAGAGATAATCCCCAGTGGAATGACTTTCAGCAGAATAATGCTTTGTCTTTTTTATTGACAGGTTTTAGCTACTTTATGCCTCTCTGCTCACATCAACCTTGTTATTTTTTACTTTACAAGAAAACAAACAGCCTGCAAATCTTTTCTGCAGACAAGTCAATATATTTTTATACTTTCTGGTGTTTTATTTTCAGGAAAATTCACGTGGAGAGGTTGGGCATGAAGCCAGATTGCCTGGAGGTAATTCCTAGAGCTGTGGTACACTAACGACTTCTGTGAACAAATCCCTCCAAATGGTAAGCACACTGTTGCTTGTCTATTGAATTTGTATTCAGCAGAGAGAGGACTCATGATCTGAGATGTTCTCCCCCCCCCCCCTGCACTGCATTCTGCTCAGATCCTATACTGGAAGAGAGTTAAGCTGGGGGAAGATGAGCATTGGTGGGAGGTTGGCTTTTTGAAGGTTTTAAAGAAGATAATACATAGTAGCATCATGCAATCAGGGATAACAGAGTGAGATCTTGCAGGTGGGACTGCTAAAAGGGCATTGGTTGATCATTTAAAAATATTTAAATTAGAATATTTAGAAGCTGGTGATCTAGCAGCTGGATGGGGGAAATGCACAAGATCATTTATATTGATATTTTACACATTTCTTAATAAAAATGAGTGTGTAGACATTCCTGTGACATCTAGCAGGACAATCCAGATATTTGGGGCTTTGTCTTATATAGTCGCTTATTACCCCAAACCCCCATCCCGATTTTTCACACTTGCTGTCTGGTCACCCGAGGCACTACCGTAATAAATATGATTATTAATATTTCATGGCATGCAGGTAGTCCTATATGAGTTCAATGGTACTGCTCGTGTGTGTTAGCAGGATTGCATAATGAGAAGTCTGTTTTATGTATTGCATTTAGTCAAGTATTGCAAACTTTTTGAAAAGTCTTGTTATGTCTCTGCTTATAAACCAGTGCACTGTGAAGTTCTACCAGGATTGCTTCTTATTTCTATTGCCATCTAATTTTGGTTCAGTTTGATGTAACTGTATTTGCTGGGATGGGAACCTAATCATTTACTTTGTTTTTCTCAGTTTTTCTAAAAAGTATGTTTGCCAAGGTTGCCCCCCCAAAAACACCCTACTATAAATCCTTTACAAATAATTAGAAAAAAATCCATTTTTCTGAATATCAACAACAATTGGCTTTGGTACAAAATCTCAATGCCAGAAGACTCAGCTATGATTTCTCTCTGAAAATTGCTCCTTCATGTCCAGTATAATTTTCTTTTATTTTCTTCCAGTCTGGTCACACCACACGGGATGTGATGTGGTGTGTTGTGATCTCCCTACAAAATCTGAAATCTGTTGAAGTTAAGATGCATGTTCTGTGGTCACTGCTTTAGTAAAAAATGCACTGTAAGGAGGAAAGAGTGGGTGCTAGCGATCTTAAAAATAAAGAATTTATGTTGGAAATCAAAAGTGGGGCAGGAGCACACAATTCTACCCACGTTTGTTTACTTCTGTGCAGTGCACTTTGGTTTCTGCATGGTATTATGGCTTCATCCTCTGGTTCATGAATCTGATTTTAGGCAGCATTTGCCTCTTAGCCCATCTATTTTTTTCTTCTTGAACCCAGGTAGTAAATGGTCTTTTCTACCCAGACTGAAGCTTGCATAAGAGCTAGCGAGGTTCACTGGTGTGGTGGTGGTGGGGGGGAACATTCAGTTCAGCGAAGATGATGGAGGTGATATTTGCTTGTTTTTTTTCTTAACAAGGTTTGCAATCTAGGAGTCTTGCGAAATCCTTGGCTGCTCCTTGATTCCAATGTGGACCTCACCATCATCATCCGTGCCTTTGTGACCTCTAGATTGGGTTATGGCAATATGCCCCCTATGATGCTGTTCCTGAAGGCACAGCTAGTGAAAAATGTGAGACTGCTTGATTTGCAAAACTGGGTAAAGAGCACATTATACCACTACTCCAATAACTGCATTGGCTTCTGTTTGTTCTTGGTATGTTTTATGGTAGTGATATCAATCTTTAAAGCCCTACACGATTTGGGTCTTAGCTCCCTGCGAACTGCCTCTTTCTCTCTCTACTCTCATGACAGCTGTGATCAACATGCTCACAATCATGGTTTTTAGGAAGTCTTTAGATTACAATATGTGGGAGCTGATGGCAAGACTCTAGACTTTGCTTTCCTTCATTGGTCCAAGAGAGTTTTAATCTATTGCTCTTCAGAACAGTGTAAAGCTCATCTGTCCTTTCAGGGTTTTGCCTGAAGAGTTAAATGCTGAGGGTATTTGTAGCATGATTGGGTGGTAGGCTCAAGAAGAGGAGTGGATAACATTAAGACAACAATTGAGACATTGTGAAACAAATTTCTATCTGTAAACCGTTATTATATTTGTAACCCTTCTGCCCATCAGAGTTGACAGCAACAAGGGCCGGATTCAGTATCTAGGGGTTCCATTTCAATAACGCAATGCAAAACCGGCTTAAGCCTCCACCCAGTGACCTGGGACAATTACATACCACCTCCCTGGGCACCTCTAAGAGGCAATACTTCCCCTCTCGCAAGCACGGAGTCTGAGTGTAGCAAAAGCCTTTTAATAAAGGAGGGAAACAATGTGGCATTATGTTGGGGAAACACCACAAACAGGATTCATAACACAAACCATGAGCAAAAGACCCACTCTCAAGTAAGTTTGGCAGTGTCCTTTTCCCCTCACGGTCTTAAGTCCAGCAGCCCAACAGTTATCCCACCCACAGTTTCTGACCTTGATCAGTGCAGCCCCCCAGAGTTCAGAAGTTCATCTGCAGAGTTTACCTCCCCCCTGCCTGGGTGAAAGTGGGGGAGATAAGGGGTGGGTCATCTTACATGCTCAGCTGCTTGGGTTGATGGCCGCTTGCCATGCCTCTCTGTGGGGTTCTGCTGTAGTCCTCCACTCCACCAGGCGCCCTGATATCCACTCCGCCATCCACGCCTCTCCGCTATCCGCTCCTCTCCGCTAGCCATCCTGCCAGCCGCTCGCCAACTTGTCTTCAGCCCCCTGCCCCCAAAACACAGCTCTCAGTGATCTCAGCATTTGGGCAAGCAGTCCATCTTGCTAGGCAGGGTGGGTGTGCTCATGCAAATGAGTTCAGCCCCTGAAGTTCTTTTCCACAGCTCACCACCAGATGTCAGGGTAGAGCCCATTCTGACTCTGCTTACATATTGATCTATATTTAAATGTGGGTGAATTTATAACAACATAAATGTCAATCTACTAAGGGAAATAGTTCATTTGTGGTGTATAGACTTGATTAAAAACTGATATTTATAACTGCAAAATTTTGGATTTCAGACAATTAAGAAAAGCACATGCAGAAAATATTTGATGGTTTCAGATGTTAACATCCTGGTGCTCAATTTTACTGAGAGTTACAGATGCCTCCTAGAATAACATCCACACCAGACTAAGCCAGGTTCTATGTGGTGTATAACTAGCGCTCTAGAACTAGCATGGGCTAGTGCAGGGGTTGGCAACGTTCGGCACGTGGCTCGCCAGGGTAAGCACCCTGGCAGGCCGCGCCAGTTTTATTTACCTGCTGACGCGGCAGGTTCGGCCGATCGCGGCCCCCACTGGCCGCGGTTTGCTGTCCCAGGCCAATGGGGGCCGCGAGAAGCCGCGGCCAGCACATCGCTCGCCCGCGCCGCTTCTCTCCGCCCCCATTGGCCCGGGACAGTGAACCGCGGCCAGTGGGG
The DNA here is from genome assembly GCF_013100865.1 of Trachemys scripta elegans. Classification (NCBI taxonomy): domain Eukaryota; kingdom Metazoa; phylum Chordata; order Testudines; family Emydidae; genus Trachemys; species Trachemys scripta. Next base: position 169,686,325 of record NC_048300.1, read on the forward strand.
GCCGCGATCGGCCGAACCTGCCGTGTCAGCAGGTAAATAAAACTGGCCCGGCCCGCCAGGGTGCTTACCCTGGCGAGCCGCGTGCCGAACGTTGCC